>NC_133133.1:48186004-48489035 GCF_048418815.1 Hemitrygon akajei
TAGCAAACCTCCCCGCTAGTATAGTGGTCCCCCTGGGATTCAAGTGCAACTCGTCCTTTTTGTACAGGTCATGCCTGCCCCAAAAGAGGTCCGAATGATCCAGAAATATTAATCCCTGCCCCCTGCTCCAATCCCTCAGCCACACCTTTATCTTCCACCTCTTTCTATTCCAATTCTCACTGTCACATGGCCCAGGCAGTAATCCTGAGGTTACTACCTTTGCGGTCCTGCTTCTCAACTTCCTTCCTAACTCTCTGTAGTCTTTTTTCAGGACCTTCTCCCTTTTCCTACCTATGTCATTGGTACCAATATGTACCAAGACCTCTGGCTGTTCTCCCTCCCACTGCAGGATATCTTGGACGTGATCTGAAACATCCCGGACCATGGCACCTGGGAGGCAAACTACCATCTGAGTTTCTTTCCTGCGTCCACAGCATTGCCTGACTGACCCCTAACTATAGAATCCCCTATCACTACTGCCTTCCTCTTCCTTTCCCTACCCTTCTGTGCCACAGGGCCGTACTCTGTGCCAGAGGCATGCCCACTGTTGCTTCCCCCAGGTAGGCAGTCCCCCCCAACAGTACTCAAATAGGAGTACTTATTGTCAAGGGGTACAGCCACAGGGGTACTCTCTAATACCTGACTCTTCCCCTTCCCCCTCTTAACCATGACCCACTTGTCCGGCTCCCGTGACCCGGTGTGACCACCTGCCTGTAACTCCTCTCTATCACCTCCTCACTCTCCCTGACCAGAAGAAGGTCACCGAGCTGCATCTCCAGTTCCCTAACCCGGTCCCTTAGGAGCTGAAGCTCGACACACCTGGTGCAGATATGGCCATGCGGGAGGCTGGGAGACTCCAGGACTTCCCACATCTGACACCGAGCACAGAAAACTGGCCTCACACACATACTTCCTCCTTTCCGCAAATAACACCGGTAAACCTACGTCGCCTCGTCCCGTTACTGCCTATGCCCGTTGAGCCAAAGCCCTATCACTCTGCTGCCTCTCACTCCACTGGTCTTTTTAAACCTTTTGTGCTCTACTGGCTGACATCACACACCTGTGCAGTCTTGCCTCTCTTTTACCCCGAGTAGTAAAAAAAATCCCTTTGTTCCGGAAATCAGCTGTTCACTTGCAGCCTTCTTGCTCCGAGTCCAGGATGTTGCCTGTATTAGAGGGTATATACTATAATGAGATGTTGAACAAACTTGTGTTGAGGATGTGTGGAGATCTGATAGAGGTTTATGGTATTATGATAGGCATAGATAGAGTAGACAGACAGTAACTTTTTCCTAGTTTTGCAATGTCTAATTCCCGAGGGTATGCATTTACGGTGAGGGGAGTAAATTCAATGGAGATATGAGGGGCAAGAGTGATGGATGCCTTAAATGTGTTGCTTGGAGTGGTGGTAGAGGCAGAAGCATTAAAGATGTTTAGATAGACACAAGAATGTGAGGAAAATGGAAAGGTATGGACCTTGTGTAAGCAGATGAGATTAGTTTAATTGGCCATTTGATTACTAATTTAATTGGCTTGGCACAACGTTGTGGGCCTAAGGGCTGGTTCCTGTGCTGCGCTAACAACACACACAAAAACGCTGAGGAATAGATTTGAAAGTTAGTCCATTGTCTCCCTCTGCTACTCCTCCCCCCTTTTGCTTTTTTCCATGGCCTTCTGTCTCTTTCACCAATCAACTTCCCAGCTCTTTATTTCATTCCTCCCCTTCAGGTTTTACCTATCACCTTGGTTTCTCTCTCTCCCCCCCACACTTTTTAAATCTACTCCTTGGCTTTTTTTTCTCCAGTCCTGCCGAAGGGTTTCAGCCCAAACGCTGACAGTACTTTTTTCCATAGATGCTACCTGGCCTGCTGAGTTCCTCCAGCATTTTGTGTGTGTTGCTCAGATTTCCAGCTTCTGCAGTTCTCTCTTCCTGTACTGTACTGTGCTTTTCTATGTTCCATGTTTTACGCTCTTTGTATGGGTTTGGGTTGAGTAAGTTGTGACATGTTATGTTGGCACCAGATGCTTCGCAATATTTGTGGGCTGCCCCAGCACGTCCTTGTATTACATTGTTCATTGACCTGAATTAGGCGTTTCACTCTACATTTCGATATTTCAATGCACATGTGACAAACAAAGGTAATCTACATATAGCTCAGAAAACTCTCTATGACGCTTTAACAAATTCTGTCTGATCTAAGCACTTTACGTAAAACAATTCCAGTCAATTTTGGGGGAGTTAAAATCTTCCATTGCTCTAACTCCTTTACTCTAACAGCTTCTGCCTTTCTGTGATGTGCTTACATATCTCTTTCTCTAATTCTCATTGACCGTTGGGAATTCCTTACTATAACCCCAGCAAAGTGATCTCCTCTCTCTGCTCACAAGGGCAATCCCTTCAGGATACCTTCTCTAAGTACATACAGGCACTGTTACATAATGGTTCCATTCCTGAGTACAATCCATGGGTTGACATCTTCATAAGTCAAAAATTTCTAAATCACATCACTCTGCATGATCTTCCTCCAATTCTTTAATTTTGTCAAATATTCACCCTAACACTACCCAAAATTAAACTGATGAAATGTACTGTATCTAGCTGTTAATGAATACCATAAAGAATTGTGTGATTATTATTATTTTTTTTAACGTTTAAAGCTTATAGGTTTGATTTCTTCAAGTCAGGTTTTCCTTAAAGCAGAGAACCCATGTACTACAGTTAAGTTTGTCCAAAACAGTAGTGCAAATCTTGGCCCGAAATGTCGACAGTGCTTCTCCCTATAGATGCTGCCTGGCCTGTTGCATTCCACCAGCATTTTGTGTGTATTGTGCAAATACCTTCCTCTTTTGCGCCCCCGTCTGTCATACCTGAAAATTTATATCCAGGAACATTCAGATACTTGTTTTGACTTTCACTCAACCATCTTTCTGTTTATAATAATATCATAATTCCAAATGGTGATCAATATTCCAAACTTAGCAGATCTACCTATAAGGTTCCTTAAATAAAAGTAAATGCAACTGAGCCTGCCAACCATCTAAAGTTTCTAACCTGCCTGAGTCTGTTCTGCGCACTGGATATGCTTGATGTGTCCTCTACATTTGAGGCAATGCCCCCAACTACAGCCCTGCTATAATTCTTCCTGTTTGCTACCAAATCCTTTTTCTAGTCATAGCAATACTTCTGTCAATTACAGCTCCTTGGTGACGATCTCAATGTGATAAAGTAATTTGACAATGAGAAGCAAACCAAACTTTCTATTCGATATGATTTCTTTATATCTGATTTACCAGCTAAGCTTTGCCATTATAATAAATCAAACCATTACAATCTAATTCAAATGGGTCTAGCCCCCATGTATAAAGAAGAACCCATAAATTAGGAACTACTTAGGATTCTCACTCTTTAGAATTCTGTAAGATCATTGTGATATTAATTGCCTGAAGTACCTCAGCATTGTGAGCACAGTGTTATTGGACATATTTTAAATGCAGTAGAGTGCACCAGATCAAGAAAGCCAATTACTATTGCCAATCAGAAAGGGACAATATAAACTGGCCCTGCAAGCTATTTCTTAACATAAAAATTGTGTAAATGATCAAAAAAAAATAAGGCTACTATGGAGACTGTATCACCTCTTGATGAATGCATAAACAAACAGTTTCAAAGTCAGCAAATGATATGATTCAACTTAAATAAAATATTTGACCCATAATGTGATTGAGGTTTGGGAACAAAATAACACAGCTGTTTGAACATCTGTGTATAGTAGTTGCTGCGTGAGAAGTCTGTCCTTAGAGCTGCATCCTTATAGTTTTGATAAAGTTGTGGTTATTGCAGGATTGCCAACAATTAATTGTTTATCTGTTATCTGAATCCATGTTGAATAAATAGAATTTCTGAAATTTGCAAGCTCGCCGATTGCTTCCTGAGGATGTGCTACCTCCTTTGTCAATGACTGAGTAGCTAAAGTTTTCTGGATGAACTTATTAATATCAAGTTGTTGTTTTCAAGCACAGTACTGTTCTCTGCAAAAGGACTGGAACAGTTATTGCAGATGGATTTATCTCACTGACAGGAGAAAATTTGCAGATGATGGAAAACCAAACCACACACAAAATACTGGAGGAACTCAGTAAGCCAGACAGCATCTAAGAAAAAAAGTGTAGTCGATGCCTCGGCCTGAAATGTTGACTGGAATTTTTTCCATAGATGTTACCTGGCCTTCTGAGTTCCTCCAGTAGTTTGTGTGTGTTATTTATCTCACTGATTAGCCACAGTTTAAACTCTGAAAACTACTGGAAAGTGATGTTTTTTTAATCTTCAATCGCGGACCTGTGTGAAGCTACCTCTTCCTCTCATGCACCCATCCACTGAGTGGTTGTAATTCAAACTCGGAAAACTGCCACAGTTGTTCTAATCTTCAATTAGGGACCTGTGTGAAGCCACCTCATCTTCTCACACTCCTGTCCATTAACTTAGACAAACTTGAGCTGTTTACTCTGGAGAGGCAGGTGCTGAGGGAAGACCTGATAGAGATTTATAAGACTATGAGGGGCATAGATAGAGTAGACAGCCAATATCTATTTCCTGGTGTTGAAATGTCAAATACTAAAGAGTGGTATTTAAGGTGAGATGGGGTAAGTTCAAAGGAGATGCAGGGAAAGTTTTTTTCAAGAGAATGATGGGTACCTAGAATCCATTGCCTGGTGTGGTAGCAGAGATGAATATAATAGAGGTTCTTATGTGGGCACATGAATACACAAGGAAGAGAGGAGTATATATCTTGTGCAAGCTGAAAGGATTAGTTTAATTAGATGTCATTAGCTTGATTAGTTTGACTCAGCATTTTTGGCTGAGTCCTGTGCTGTACTATTCTATATCTTATGTACTGAGATACAGTGAAAAGCTTTGGTTTGCAAGATCATTCCAAGCAAAAGTTAATCGAAATAGTACAATGGGAAAAGGAATTACCGAATGCAGAATTTAGTGCAACAGTTATAGAGAAAGTGCAGATAGACAAATAAGGTGCAAGAGCCTTGAAGAGATAGTCTGAGAGATCTAGAATCATCTTTTTTGTACAAGAGTTCTATTCAAGAGTCTTGTCCTCAGCCTGGTGATGGGTGCTTTCAAGATTTTGTATCTTCTGCTGGATGGGAGGAGCAAGAAAAAAGAGTCTGTAGTACAAGGGGTCCATGAATATGTTGGGTGCTTTCTGGAGTTAGTGAGGAATGTGGTTGGAGTCTATGTATGGAAGGCTGATTTTCATTATAGACTGAGCTGCGTTCACATTACTCTACCATTTCTTTCAGTTTTGAGCAGAACAGTTGCCATTCCAAGTTGTGATGTACCCATAAAGAATGTTTTCTATGAAGTATTTATAAAAATTGGTGAATGTCACGGGGACTTGAAAAACTTCCTTAACCTTCTGTAAAAGTGGAAGTGCCGGTGCGCTTTTATCGGTTACATCATTCACACCGTTGGAGCAGGACAAGCTTTTGATGAATGCTTACACTTAGGAACTTGAAGCTCTCAAGCATCTCCAATTCTGCACCATTGATATGGATGGGGGCTTGTACTCTACCTCGCTTCCGGAGATCAATGACCAGCAATTTTGTTTTGTTGATACTGAGGGAAAAGTTATTGTCTTGACGCCATGCCACTTGTCTCTTGATGTCATTCCTGTACTCCATCTTGTCATTGCTTGAGATCTGACCCACTACAGAGGCATCATCTGCGAATCTGTAGATGGAGGTAGAGCAAACTCTGGACATAGTGAGTGGCATCAGTTGAGTAAGCAGTAAACTCCAAACTGAATTTGAATTAAAATCCATACACAGATCAGTTCACCAAACCTTGATGGAAAGATTCAGAATAAATTTGGACCAATTTTCCTTCCTTTGTTCAGCTGAGCTTCGGAGGAAAACAATTAAATTATCTTCATTTCATTCCCCATTCTCCATGGTTAAGGTGCTGACCACCAAGTTCATTAAATCACATGATTGAGTAAGCTACGTAGCTTTCACAATGGTGTGCTTTGAAGAAAATACATATTTTCCTGTGCTGTTTTAATTGCCCTGTAGTCTCATATTGCGCTTAATATATTGTTTACTTTCTTACTACAGCATTAAAGGACGCCATTCAACCCACTGGGCCCATTCTGGAGTCAGCATTGTAATAACAGCAGTATTAATCTGCTTCCTGTTTCTCCTGTAGTCATGCAGTTTATTTTCTCTCTATGCACATCAACATCCCCTTGGTTCTTTTGCCCACTTTACAGCACTAAAGGATGATTTGCTGTAGCTACTAAGTTTGCCAACTTTTGTAATGTGGGAGGAAATCAGAAGTAGATCTTCTGTCATATTTTCCACACTTCATCATGTAATAACTGTGAGGAAATTTTTGTGGCCATGTAGAGAATGTGAAATCTCCACCCAGACAACATAAAGGTCAAGACCAGACCCAGGTCATGGAAGAATGAGAATTTCAAAGTTCAATGTAAATCTATTATCAAAGTACATGTATGTTACCATATATAACCCTGAGGTTCTTTTTCCTGTGGGCATACTTAACAAATCTATAATAAAGTAATAGCCATAATAGAATCAATGTAAGACTGCACCAGCTGGGGAGTGCAAAATTTATCATATTTATAGCAAAATTTATTTTATTATTATTCTAAAACTTTTTTTCTGACAGCTGGATTTTTCTAGAATTATTTATTTATCTGAATTTTAAACCTAGTGCATGTGTAAAATTTGTAACATCTAGTGACATAATTAGATTGGATGATTGCCAAACAGTGTTTTCCTTGAAATAAAAAAATTAAAGGTCCATGATACCTGGTGAAATGCCTACAAGAATCAGTGCTGATTTGCTTTATAATCTCTAAATTGTTTCATTAGTTATCCACTGCTTGGATTTATGCTGTGCCTAACCTCATGTCTTGTTCTGATTGGATGGTACTCTTGCGTAACCAGGAGAAGTTAAATAACTGGGAGCTTTGCCAGCGTTAAAGTTTGCAATACTTATAAGCTGAAATGGCTCAGGACATTCAGAAAAGAATGGAACACAAAGGAAAGAGTGAGGCTGCAGGAAGAAACAGTGCCAGACCCCTAGTAACTGAAAATAAAGGACAGTATTAAAACTGAACTACCCCGAACAACTAAGCTCAGCTTTATTTTTGATTTTCTCCATAACCCTCTTAAAAGTACTTTGCTTCTGGAGGCATGATTTCTTGCAAGTGTAGAACATGCTATTGCACAGTATTCATAACTGACTACAGAAAATAAATGTTTATTCAACATACTGCTTGATTAGGATAGGGAATGATAATCAAACTGAATTCTCTGTTCATAAAGTATTCAAACTTGTATATTTCCTAACATCAGTCACAGAGCAATCAGGAACAAGAACAGGAACTGGCTTACCACCACATGTTCTATTGCTGTCCTGGGTGAGATTAGTTTCACTGTGATTCACACCTGATCGCCTAACTTTGTTTTTCAAATGACTTAATTCATATCTGCTATTTTGAATGCTGTAAAATTCACTTAAAATACATTGATTGGCAACTGACAGCATTTTTAGTTGAGGCTGTCTCTGATCTTAGATATGAGTGCTAGGCATTCAGCAATCTTCAGCTTGCAACTGCAGAGGAGTACTATTCTCAGTGTAAGAGGTAACATATGATAATAAAGCGCCCACTACAAAGAGACTACTTCAACTAACAACTGTTACAGCCACTATTGAGCTGGATGTAAAACTCTAGAAAGCAAGGTAATTAGAGCCTTTTTTCTATGTCCTCAGGTTTACTTTGTTACATGGGAGGTATTGCATTGTGTAATTTTTAATCCAAGCCTGTAGCAACTTGATTTCCTGTCAGTACATTGTTTAACCAGACACGGTAAATATTCATTCTCTCTCTCTCTCCTCTCTCTCTCCTCTCCTCTCCCCCTCTGTACCCCTCTCCCTCCTCTCCTCCCTCTTCCCTCTCTCTCCCTCTCCCCCTCCTCTCTCCCACTCCCTCCCCTTTCTTCCCCTCTCTTCCCCTCTCTCTCCCACCTCTCTCCCCCCTCACACTCCCTCCCTCCCTGTAGCTCACTTCCCTATATATTTTTAAAATATCCGTGTTACACTTCTCTATCTAACTGGAGAAATCTTTTTGGCAAGATGTGGAATTCTCTAACTCCTACATTTGGAAGGGAAGTTGGTCACTTTCCCAGCCTGTGTAAACATCAGTGATTAATGCAATGGAAAAGACGCTTTAGGGGTAATATCTCTCCAGCTCTTCCTCTTTGTTCTACCTCTTTCGCAGCTACAGACCCACACATTTCCAACTACTGCTCTGATCAGCAAACGGAGTGAATGAGTTCTATATACAATTTGACTGCTGATAAATTCTCAAAGATAGTGAGAGATTTAGGGTACTTGGAGCACTGCTGACAGCATCTCCCATACAGATATCAGACACAACTACAAATAACACAGTAAGTACCGATGGAAGTCTTGGTACTGTCATGCTTTATTGTCTATTTGGGTAACTTGCCTGAAATCTGCTCCTTGGAGTTAGAATTACTGATGTAAGATTAGTTTGGCTGTTAAGTTTTGTTATTGTGACAAATGAAATATTTATTTCAAAATGCATTTCAAATCTATTTGCATATTTCTAGATGTATGTGTGTAGTTCATATGAGCTGATAATATAGCTGCCTTCAATTCTGTGAGATAGTAAATAGTTCGATTTTGTTGATAAAGAAGTTGATGGAATTTATATTTCCAACTCTTATTTCTTGTCGTCGTATATTTGTATCAAAGTCTAGTAGAAATGGAAACAATAAAAACATTGAAATGTAATTGTCTGAAGGTTTTGCACTTTACATTCATTCTATATAACTGTAAATCTAGCAAAGCAAAATTGCATTGTGTGATGTTCTCCCAATCTAAAACTATATCGACCAAGCTATCAGTCGTAGGGCTGTAGTGTGCAGTGTTGTTCTATTATCTCTAAGTGTTAAGTCAGTAGCAATGTGATGAATCTTATTATCAAAACATGTGGGTTCTGTTGACTAGCTGCATATTCAAATATGAATGTCCCAATGTTTAATGAACTACTATATTATGCTCGTGAAAATGCGGGGAAACAAATAGAGATAGATTATTAAGGAATCTTTGCAGTAAACATGAAGACCTGAACTCATCCTTTCTGCACTTATTATAAAAATTAGGGTTCCATGTTAGACAATGCAATCCAGCAAGAACAGCACCCAACAACCTTCAAGTATTAATTAATGCAAGAAAATGACCCAAGTACTAAATCGTCTGTTGAAATATATCCGAGAGAAGGCAAAGTATTTAATTAATCTTTGATGGAAAGAATAGGGAAATCAGCTCTATAAAAGCTTGAATCTTGCTGCGTGACTGAGAAGAGTTACACATCAGTTTGCCAATCAAGGCAGTAAAGACCGAGTCCCTTCCGCCAATGCTCTACTGGAGTGGTTTGTATAATTGACCTTTACTTTCCTTTAATCATCAGCAATCTTATGTTATCATTGGGTGCTCTCTGTTTGTTAGATGTGGAATTTCAACGAGAGCTGCGCATTCAAATGAAATTAATTTTGCACTCTAAATGACACAGGAAGTTTAGCATTTTATTGTTCTTCCTCTCCATGCTTTGTGGCACATTGGGTGGCAATTGTAGTTTATTTAGCATTGTCTATCCTCAACCCGGCATGGATCGAAAGCATGCAAGGAGACAGCCATGAAGTACGGTGTAGATGCCACTACACCACTAGCCGGCATAAAGTATTTTATAGGACCACTTTAAATATATCGCCAGAATGTGCTGACATAAATTGTAAATATAAAACTGTCCTCATAAAATAAATAACCAAGGATGCCTTCTGTGTTTATAAAAACATTGAAACCCTACAGCACAATACAGGCCCTTCGACCCACAGAGTTGTGCTGAACATACCCCTACCTCAGAAATTACTAGGCTTACCTATAGCCCTCTATTTTACTAAGCTCCATGTACCTATCTAAAAAAACTCTTAAAAGACCCCATCGTATCTGCCGCAGCCACCGATGCCGGCAGCCCATTCCACGCACTCACCATTCTCTGAGTAAAAAACTTACCCCTGACATCTCCTCTGTACCTATTCCACATCACCTTAAACCTGCGTCTTTTTGTGGCAACCATTCAGCCCTGGGAAAAAGCCTCTGACTATCCACACGATCAATGCCTCATATCATCTTGTACACCTCTATTAGGTCACATCTCAACCTCCTTCGCTCCAAGGAGAAAAGGCCGAGTTCACTCAACCTGTTCTCATAAGGCATGCTCCCCAATCCAGGCAACATCCTTGTAAATCTCCTCTGCACCCTTCCTATGGCTTCCACATCCTTCCTGTAGTGAGGTGACCAGAACTGAGCACAGTACTCCAAGTGGGGTCTGACCAGGGTCCTATATAGCTAGTAGCCCTATAATCTTCTAGATCTTGAACATTACCTAGCTCTCTGAACCTTTCATAAGTTTTTCTTTTCTTCTTGACTAGATTTACTACGGCCTCTGTACCCCACAGTTCCTGTACCCTACCATAACTTCCCCGTCTCATTGGAATGTACCTATACAGAACTCTACACAAATATCCTCTGAATATTTGCCATATTATTTCCATACTTTTCTCTGAGAACATCTGTTTCCAATTTAAGCCTCCAAGTTCCTGCCTGATAGCCTCATAATTCTCCTTACTCCAATTGAACACTCTCTAACTTGTCTGTTCCTATCTCTTTCCAATGCTATTGTAAAGGAGATAGAATTATGATTATTATCTTCAAAATGCTCTCCCACTGAGAGATCTGACACCTAACCAGGTTCATTTCCCAATACCAAATCAAGTACAGCCTCTCCTCTTGTAGGCTTATCTACATACTGTGTCAAGAAACCTTCCTGAACACACCTAACAAACTCCACCCGATCTAAACCCCTTGCTCTAGGGAGTTGCTAATCGATATTTGGGAAATTAAAATCTCCCATCATGACAACTCTGTTATTATTACACCTTTCCAGGATCTGTTTCCCTATCTGCTCCTTGATATCCTTGTTACTATTGGGTGGCCTATAAAAAACACCCAGTAAAGTTATTGACCCCTTCCTTTCCCTAACCTCCACTCACAGAGACTCCGTAGACAATCCTTCCATGGCGTCCACCTTTTCTGCAGCCGTGACAATATCTCTGATCAACAGTGCCACGCCCCCACCTCTTTTGCCTCCCTCCCTGTCCTTTCTGAAACATCTAAAACCCGGCATTTGAAGTAACCAATCCAGTCCCTGAGCCATCCAAGTCTCTGTAATGGCCACCACATCATATCTCCAAGTACTGATCCACGCTCTAAGCTCATTCGCTTTGTTCACAACACTCCTTGCATTAAAATAGACACATTTCAAGCCTTCAGCCTTCTCTATCACCTGCCTATCCTACCTCTCGCACTGCCTACAAGCTTATACTGTGGAAGAGGGTTGAAATAATCAAAAAGAGCTGTATGCTACTGATGTTAAACTAAAAGTATGCAAGTTACACAGATGTGACCAAGTCTCAATTATGTGCTGTCATGCTATGATAATATTTGCATGCAAGCAAAGTCTTAGTAATTCTGAGAAAAAAATTTGGGCTTTTCAAGGACAAAGAACATTTAACTGTTAGAGACTAAGGGGGAATCTTAGTATTCATTTATGGCTGATGACTGTTCTTTATTAATCACAAAGTAACCTGAATTTCTAATAAAGGCAATAAACTAGTTGTTCTTTCAATCTGCTTATGGTATGTGTATGTTCACTTCTCCTGCTTCAGGGATCAATAAGCCATCAGACTTAAACATACAAATATTTACAAGTTTCTAGTGCTTTAAAAGAGATCCCTTTCTATTATTTCCAGCAAAGCAATTACCTTTATTTTCCCCTCTCTTTTTTATTTCATCTACTGCCATCCTGAACATTTGCATGACCAGCCTCTGTTCTTTGTGTACTCCTTATGGGTTGCATTCTATCTTTTCATCATCTTCTTCAATTTGCCTTAACAGTGATAGCTCCTCTTCTCTTTACCTACCGCCCATGAGACTCCGCATCCAACACATCACCTTCTGCAACTTCCACTATCTCCAAAGTGATCATACTACTAAACATATCTTTACCTCATTCCCCACCCCCACTTTCCACAGGGGTCACCTCCATTCAGGGTCCCAAACAGTCCTTCCAGGTGAAGCAACACTCCTCCTGTGAATCTGTTGGGGTCATTTATTGTCCCTGATGCTCACAGTATGGCCTCCTCTACAATTAGTGAGACTCGGTGTAAATTGGAGGACCGCTTTGTCGAGCACTTCTTCTCTCTCCGCCGAATGTGGAACTTCCCAGTGATCAAACATTTTAATTCCCATTTAGACATGTTGGTATATGGCCCTTTCTTGTGCCAAGATGAAGCCACCCTCAATGTGGAGGAAGAGCACCTTATATTCCATCTCAGTAGCCTCCAACCTGATGGCATGAATATCAATTTCTCCTGGTAAAAAAAAAATCCCTCCCCCTCCCCTTTTCTATTTTCCATGCTGGCCTTTTACCTCTTCTCGTCTGAATTTCACCTTCCTTTGGGTCTGCTCCTTCTTCCCTTTCTCCTCCATTCCCCTCTCCTATCAGATTCCTTCTTCTCCAGCCCGTTACTTTTCCCACCAACTTGGCTTCACCTTCGTTTTCTAGTTAGCCTCCCCTCCCACTTTTTTTATTCTGGTATCTTCCCTTTTCCTTCAGTCCTGAAGAAGGGTCTCGGCCTCAAATGTCATCTGTTTAATCATCTGCACAGATGCTGCCTGACCGGCAGAGTACCTGCAGCATTTTGTGTGCGCTGCTTTGTGTTTTCAGCATTTGTAGACCCTCTTGTCTTTCTGAATCATGCTGGACCCAGCTTGCTACCTGCAATATTCTGTACCCTTACACTTTCTGGTCTCGTGCTCCATTGATCTGCAGGTCTCATTACTGTTGCATTGGGTGACATGTTCAAAGTAAATTTATTATCAAAGTATATTTATGATACCATATGGCACCCTGAGTTTCATTTTCTTGTGGGCACATACAGTGCAAGGGAATCAATGAAAAACTACACAGAAAGACAGGCGAACAGCCAATGTGCAAAAGAAGACAAACTGTGCAAATACAAAACAAACAAACAATAATAATAAGTAATAAATAATATTGAGAGCATGAGTAGAGTCCTTGAAAGTGAGTCCATAGTTTTACAGAATAGGTTCAGTGTTGAGGTGAGTGAATTGATCCATGTTGACTCAGAGGCCTGCTGTTTGAAAGGTAATAACCATTTCTGAATGTGGTGGTGTGGAAACCAGGACTCCTGCACCTCCTTTCTGATGGCAGCAGCAATAAGAGAGCGTGGCCTGGATGGAGGTGGTCCTTGATGCTTTCTTGTGGCAGTGCTCCTTGTAGATATGCTCAATGATGGGGAGGGTTTTCTCTGTGATGGACTGGGCTGTATCTGTTACGTTTTGTAGGTTTTTCTGTTTTTGGGCATTGGTGTTTCCATACCAGGCTGTGATGCAACCAGCCAGCATATGCTCCACTGTGCATCTATAGAGGTTTCTCAAACTTTCAGATGACCTGCCAAATCTGCACAGAATTCTAAGAGTATTGAGGTATTCTTTTGTAATGGCACTTGTATGCTGACCACAGACAAATCCTCTGAAATGATAACACCAAGAAACTTTAAAGTTGCGTACTCTCCCCACCTCCAATTCCCTAATGAGGACTGGCCCATGAAGCTCCAGTTTCCTCCTCCTGGAGTCGATAAACAGCTCTTTGGGTTTTCTGACATTGAATGAGAGGTTCTTGCCATGATTTTCAGTTTCCCTCCTATTTGCCAATTCATCAGCACCTTTGATTCAGCTAACAACAGTGGTGTCGTCAGCAAACTTGAATGTACATTGGAGCTGTACTTCGGCACACAGTTATAAGTATAAAGCGATTAGAGCAGGGGGTTAACCACACAGCCTTGTGGTCCACCTATGTGAGCGGAGATTGTAGAGGAGATGTTGTTGCCATTTGAACTGCCTGTGGTCTGCAAGTGAAGGAATCAAGGGTCCAGTTTCACAATTAGGCGTTGAGGCCTAGGTCCTGAAGCTTATTAATTAGCTTTGAGGTGATCACAGTGTTGAATGCAGAGCTGTAGCCATTGAAGAGCATCTTAATCTTCACTGTTCATATGTTCCAGTGAAAAATTGAGTGAAGAATCAATAAAGTGGCATTTGCTGTTGACCTGTTGTGGCAGTTGGCAAATTGGAGCTGATCCAAATTGCTCTTCAGGCAGAAGAAAATATGTTTACTAACAAACCTTTCAAAGTACTTCATCACAGTGGATGAAGCGCTACTGGATGACAGGATACCACTTTATTCTTGGACACTGGTATGATTGAAGGCTGCTTGAAGCTTTTGAGTACTACAGACTGCTGAAGTGAGAGTTTAAAGATGTCAGTAAGCATTCCAGCCAGTTAATTAGCATAGGTCTTCAGTACTCAGACAGGTATACCATCTGGCCCTTTCCAAGGGTTCAGCCTCTTGAAGGATGCTCTCATATCATCCTCAGGCACAGAAATCAGGGGGCCATGTGGGCCGTGAGCAGATGTTAGGTCTCAGGTTATAGATGCTGGTGCACCACCCACTTGCTGTGGTCACTTTTTGACAACCCGCAGCTACTAAAGACCTTTGAACTGATTTAAAATGTCTCTGAAAACAGTTTAAAAGGATGTAAATAATTGAAAAATAAAAATAAATCAAATTTTACTGAAAACAAAGTTATACAATGTTAATTAAAAGCATGCAAAAAATATTTTAAGACATCTATCCCACAATTAAATTCAACAACTCTATTTAAATAAGTAGTTCCTTGTCCATCACTGAAGATATATACATCTGCATGAAAACCTTGTTCATCAGCAAACTGCAGGTGTGAAAATTAAAGATGAGCTGATGATGAGGAACACCTCGTTGGTGGTTCCTGTAGAAAGGCCAACAAGAGAAGGGTATCTTTAAGTCCATTAACATGAACTGAGAATGCCAATGGATCCACTACAGATCCTCATGGCACTGAATTAATAAGTCTCCCCAAAATAAAAAAGACTTTTTCTCCATTTCTCTGCATCATGTCTTCTTATCGATCTTATATAATAATCTTTAACAGCATAAGATCATACAACACGGAAGCAGGTGCTTCGGCCAACCAGATGCATGTCAACAATTATGAGCACTTAGTCCATTGTCTTCTACGCACTGACACATCAAGTGCTCAACCAGATACTTTGTTTTGTGCAGCCTTTAGAAAATCTAAAGACACCATATCATTACTTACCTCACCAACTACTTACTTGGGAGTTTCCTAGATTAAGGAGATCAAGCAATTAAAAAAAAAAGACGAATCACATTCATATTTTTTAATCTAGAGAGTTAGAGTACAACCAATAGGAATGTAATTTATTGTTTAGTTTACAATACCATTTTAAATGAAGATTATGAAGGGAATATAAATGGTGCTGAATAAATTCAGCAAGATTTTAATACGGAATTCTGAATTGAATTGACTTTATTACTTACATCCTTCATATACATGAAGAGTAAAAATCTTTATGTTACGTCTCCGTCTAAATGTGCAATGTGCAACATATAATAATTTATAATGAATAGTATGTACAACAGGACAGTCAATATAACATAGAAATACAGTTGCATCAGCATGAATTAATCAGTCTGATGGCCTGGTGGAAGTAACTGTCCAGCAGCCTGTTGGTCCTGGCTTTTATGCTGTGGCATCATTTCCCGGATGGTAGCAGCTGAAACTGTTTGTGGCTGGGGTGGCTAGCGTCCCCAATGATCCTTTGGGCCGTTTTCACACACCTGTCTTTATAAATGTCCTGAATAGTGGGAAGTTCACATCTACAGATGTGCTGGGCTGTCTGCACCACACTCTACAGAGTCCTGTAATTGAAGGAAGTACAATTCCCATACCAGGCGGTGATACAGCCAATCAGGATGCTCTCAGTTGTGCCCCTATAGAAAATTCATAGGATTTGACGGCCCACACCAAATTACTTCAACTGTCTGAGGTGAAAGAAGCGCTGTTGTGCCTTTTTCACCGTACAGCTGGCATGTACTGACAAGGTGATTAAGAAACTGAAGAATTCAGAGAGTTTATAAATCTAAAGGATTACTGAACAACAAAGATGTTGCTTCCTGAATACTTTTGGGCTGCTGATCATAAAAACATGAAATTTTTGTAGCATGCACCAACTTTTGTAATCAGCTATATTTGTTATTTCAATTCATAATTCAAGTCAATTAAAATGTTGTCCATCTTGTCCAGGTATGCTTGGGCATGCTTAGGCAGGGCAGATGCTGCATTGCAGGGCAGGTGTTAGAAAGGCAATAAAAGTATCACACACACACACCATTCTATGCGTTACATTCACATTGCACATCAATCTGATCGGTTTGCAATCACGTTGATGTGCATGCCCTACGCCAATAGCATGTGGTGTATACTCGTTAAAATAATGTTATTGATTTTTCAGAAGTATTTGCGATAGCAAAATGTCTTGTTAATATTACATTGGCTGCAATACTTTCTGTTATATTTGTGATGAGTATACACTTAAATCTCAATGATAGAGCATGACTTCTCTTATTAAGAAAGCCTATAAGCTGTATTTGGGTTGTAAAATTGATGATCAAGACAAAACTTGGGCTCCTCACATTTGTTGCATTCCCATTTAGACTTCTTTCCTGCAAATCTTGGCGCTGTCATTGATGAGCATGGTGAAAAGTTTCACCAGGACATTGTGGTCATGAACAAATGGTGTCAAGACAACTGGAATCCATCAATGTTGGCTGAGTAATATTGGACACTAAGTAAGAAGCCTCAGACACTGACTACAAATCAACAACACATTTTTATCTTCATTGAACTATTGCAAAGTGTCAGCACCATTATGCAATTAAATGCATTACATTCAATAAAAGTTAATCTCCTGTTTCTCCAAAATTCCTGTCATTCAGTAATCTGGAATTTGTGTTCAGCTTCTAACAGTCTATCATAACCAAAAATAAAAATGAAGAACCAATGCTCTTGAGAAAATGTGTTGTCCAGTGCAATCATCATGACCGTGGTAAATTCCACTGGTTAATAAAATGTTGTGAGTAACATTACAGAATACAAATTACAGATGTCCGAAAGAATTCAAGTTCAAGTTGCTTTTATTGTCATTCCAACCATAAACTGCTGGTATAGTATGCAGTAAAAACGAAACAATGTTCCTCCAGGATCCTGGTGCTACATGAAACAACACAAAAATACACTAGACTATGTGAGACAGCACAAGGTTACACTAGGCTACTTAAAACAACATAAAAACTGCACTAGACTACAGACCTGCACAGGACTACATAAAGTGCACAAAAAAAGTCTAGGGCAGTGCAATAATTAATAAACAAGACAATAGGCACAGGAGAGGACAAACTACAATGTCAGTCTGGACTCTGGGTATTGAGGAGTCTGATGGCTTGGGGGAAGAAACTGTTGCACAATCTGGTCATGAGAATTCAAAAATACTTTGTCACAGCTCATCTCAAAACAGAATGAAAATGGTTGTTTATTTGGTATTTTGTCTTCTGTTTCCACTCTAGATTTCAAGAATGCAGAATACTATACTCAGATGTGTTTTTGTTGGCAAGGTGTTGGTGGTGACTGAGTTTTGATGGTGAATATTAATAGATGTTGCTGGAGAATACCATGGGTTTGTGGTTATCGACTCAAACTATAAAATAGTTGTTTTTTCTGCTACCCCTACAGCTGCCTTTGCTGTGATACCAAATGGTGGGAATCAATAAGCAAATATAATGAAATGAAAATCAATATAGAGATAATTATTCAATGCCTTGCTCTTCTTTGTGTGCTTTATTTGATCAGAAGATTACAGGATTTACTTAATTATATCCCTGCATTGGAATATTCCATCTACATTCAGCATTTTTGAGAACAGCTCTTGCTGCTTTGTTCTGGGAAATAAGAAGTTATAGGAAATAAGGAGTGAGTTTAGAAATTAAAACACATACACTTTCATCATTAGGACGTTGATTAAAAAGTAAAATTAAACTGAATTCAAATTATTAAACCTTTATTTTGTATAAGTTGATTCAACCATTTTAAATACAGTCATTGAACCAATCAGTTATTAGACCCTAGTTAAACATTTCATGGACTAAAACTTTTTATTTGATACTTCATCTAAACAGACATTTCTACTGTACTCCTCCATGGTGACAATGATGGCAGTTGTCATTTCCAGGCTAGGTTTCCCTCAGAGTCAAGTCAATAATGTTGAGACAGACCGATGCAAAAAAGCAAACTACACTGATTTAATCACAATGTTGGAGAGTGTGACCACATGGAATTTGCTTCAACAGGATTTGTATCTTAAAATGTGATTTTTTAAATTGGCTGCTGTACCATATTCAAAGATCACATAGCATTAAGAGCCTCATAAACATACGAAGAAACATGGTCACTTTTTTAAATGTGGAGTGCTTTTCATCAGCAATAAAAGCTATTTGGCAAGCTATTTAAAAATCTGTAAAAGTCCTTGGCCAAATGGCTAAATTCGGAGGAACTACAATAAACAACTGTTACACATTATAACCTCAGATCATATTTATATTACAGTCTAAAATCTTTAAACAAAGGAAAAGAAAGCCCACCAGAACAGTAATTAGTCTAATTTATTTTTTATGAACAGGAAGTATTACATTTTATCAAAGGGATATTGACCTGTACCTCAGCAGTTGAATAATACTTTGTGTGATTAGATCCATAACAAGCTAAGGCATCAGAGCAGAATTAGGCCCATCAAATCTGCTCCACCATGAGATCATGTCTAGTTTATTTTTACCTCTCAATCCCATTCTCCTGCCATCTACCTGAAAATTTTGACAGCCTTACCAATCAAAACAGATCAGACTTCAATTTAAATATATTAAATGACTTGACCTCGACAGCCATCTGTGGCAATGAATTCCACAGATTCACCACTCTCTAGCTAAAGAAATTCTTCCTCATCTCAGTTCCGAAGGGACATTGTTTTATTTTGAGGTTGTGCCATCTGAATCTAGACTCTCCCACTACTGAAAACAATTATGTTTCATAACTCCAAAACATAAAACTAATTGAAAATAAAAACACGGGAACCCGAGAGATATTTGTCAGAGTTTTGTTTTTACTTCAAGAGAGGCGTGCACATAGGACATGGTGGTGTGATGACATATGCCTTTCATGTGTAGTATATTTACATACAACACTGTGCAAAAATCCTAGGCACAAATACTATAAATAGCCTTGAGGCCTAAGAACTTTCCCAGTACTGTATTTGTCAATGTGAACGGAGGGGGAGTTTGTAAATTTGGTGGAAGCTAAAGATGTTGGAAGTAGTGAGGGTGAGATACCAGGTAAGGACACTTGATTCCAAAGAATTGCTTTATTGATCATTATAGAATCTCCCTGGTGTTTCACACTTCCTCCCCTCTCTCTTCCCCTTTTCCCAACCATAATGCCCCTCTCCCTGCTGGCTTTCCATTCTCAGTCCACAATAGAGATTCATATCAGAATCATGTTTATCATTACTCACACATGTCATAAAATTTGTTTGTTGTTTTGTGCAGCTGTACAGTGCAATACATAAAATTACTACAGTACTGTGCAAAAGTCTTAGGCACCCTAGTTATATATATGTGCCCACAACTTTTGCACAGTATTGTACAACCTGTAATGAATTATTTAAACAATTAAAGAATACTTAATCAAACAATATATTTACAATATTACTCAAATTATTACTGAAATATTAAATACACAACACTCATTGCTGCTGAGCTGTAACTGCAACTCAAAATAGAATGAAACTCAACTCTATATATATAAGAGAGAGATGACAAGAGAGCAAATATATATGGTTATATATTATATGTGTATGTGTGTGTGTATATATATACACACACACACACACATAGTTTTTCTCACCCCTTATGGTTATGTGTATGTGTATTTTTCCCTCAGTCTCAGGTTCTTTACCAGAGGTTGGGAGTTTGAGGGATCAGCGCTGTATCCTTTCTGGCTTAGGGGGTTCAAGCCTATGCAGAACAGCAGTGTGGGGATAGTGCATCGCCTGGTATATTCCACATCTGATGGACACTTGTTATTGGCTTTGAGTTAACTTCTAACATTGTCCTCCAATAGCCCATTGAGTCCTTGATGAAGATCCTTAGTGTCTTGTTGACCTTTTACACATCTAGGCATTCCAGGATCCATGTGAGGGGCTTTAAGTCATAAGCTTTCTGGTAGTCGATCCAGACTGTGCTTAAGTAAATTTTGCCTGGTCTTGGAGTCTTGCATGACTGCTTAGTCTATCAGCAGTTGGTGCTTGGAGCCTCTGGTTCCATTACCAAGCCCCCCATTCCTGAGCAGGGCTCAGGAATTTACACATATTCCTTCAGCTTGGTGGCTGTGATGCCTGATAGGAGCTTCCATGTTGTTGACGGGCAGGTTATAGGCCTGCAGTTTGATGGTGTTGCTCCTTTGCGAGGCTCCTTCATTAATAGCCCTCTCCTTATTTGAGTTAGCCAGTCAGGGTGTGAGCCTGCTTCAAGCAGCTGATTAATTTGAGCTGCCAGCCATGGATGTAGTGTTTTTAGCTTCTTCAGCCAATAGGCATGGGTCATGCCAGGCCCTGGTGGAGTGCAGTTCTTCATACTAGCTACCTATTGTTGGACATATGTTGCTGTGATGGTTACTGGTTCTTCCTTTGGGAGATTGCAAAGGCTTGTTTGTAGGTCTTTCAGCCATTGGACACTGGTGTTATGTGATGCTTCTTTCTCCCACACACTCCCAGTGCTCCTCAGTTACTGTTTTGGTTGGTTCAGTTACTGGCATGCTGTTGCTCTGGAACTGTGTGAATACTTTTCCAGGTTCTTTGGAAAAGAGCATATTTATACACTTGGCTTCTGTGTCCTTGGTGTACCTCTGTAGTCTGGTAGCCAGAGCTGTTAACTGTTGCTTGGCAGTTTCCAGGGTTTCAGCTCTGGACATATCTCTGTACTCCATACTAGATTACCTTTGCACCATCTGAGGGTTGTGGAGGTGGGGATTCAGCTCACGTTTCCCAGTCGGCTTGGTTCTACGGTGATGTTGCTGATTGTATGTCTTCCAATTCAAGGTATGATGGCAATCCTCTGTTGACAATGTTGAATTGCCAGGGAACCAGTTGTCCTTCCATGAATATGGAAAGTGAACGATGGTCTTTGTTGTTGCCAGAGTCCCCACGTGCACGTGATATATCCTCTTTCATGTGGGTTGCTGTTGAAGCAGCATTCCATTAATGCCATGTTGTCCAGTCTTGTCCATTTATGGTTTGTTCTGGTAGCCAATTTATCACCAGATGGTCCCGGTTCCCACCCATTGACGTGGACCTTGTCTTTGAGCTGACATTAATCTGTTTGTTCTTGTCACTATCATCTGGAGGCTTTCGTGGGCAGAGGGGTCCAGCCCAAGACCCTTGATGAACTGCCAGCACTGGGACTTGAACCCCCGACCCCACACCGCAGAGGGCAGTGGTGCAGAGTGGAAATAGTTTCCAGTGTCAGCCTCCGCTTCTGGTGGCCTAGTAATATCTAACTAAGGTCTTGTATAGCTGTAATATTACTTCATGGTTCTTGAACTCAATCACATGGTTGACGAAGGCCAACACACCAAACGCCTTCTTAACAACACTGTCAACCTGCGCAGCAGCTTTGAGTGTCCTGTGGACACGGACTCTAAGGTCCCGCTGATCCTCCACACTGCCAAGATTCTTACCATTAATATTACATTCTGTCTTCAAATCTGACCTAGCAAAATGAACTACTTCACACTTATCTGGGTTGAGTACTATCTGCCACTTCTCAGCCCAATTCTGCATCCTATCGATGTCCCACTATAACCTCTGAAAACCCTCCAGACTATCCACAACACCCCCAACTTTTATGTCATTAGTTAACTTACTAACCCACCCTTCTACTTCCTCATCCACGTCATTTATAAAAAAACACAAAGAGGGGTTCTAGAACAGATCCCTGTGGAACACCACTATACACCATCCTCCATGCAGAATATGAACCATCTGTGCTTAATCCAATTCTGGATCCACACATCTGTGTTTTAGTTTTGCTTTTACTTTAAGCGAGGCACACACATGTGTCATAGTGGTGTGATGACGTATGCCATTCACATACTTTTACATTTAACCTATAATGAATTATTTAAGCAAACAAAGAATACTTAATCAAAGAATATAATTAAAATATTCCTGAATTATTAATTAAATATTAAATACACACAAAAGAGACATCCCCTCCACATCCACTCTATCCAGGTCTTTAAATATTTGTAAATTTCAATGAGACCCCCTTCCCAACCTTCTAACCTCCAGTGATTATAGGCACAAAATCATCAAATGCTACTCATTTATTAACCCTTTCATCACTGGGATCATTCTTGTAAACCTTTCGAACATCCCACTCCAACGCCTGCACATCTTTCCTTACATTTGAGGCCCAAAACTGCTCATAACACTCCAAATGTGGTCTGACCAATGACTTATAAAGCCTCGGGATTACATTCTCACCTTTATATTGTAGCCTTCTTAAAATGAAAACACCAATTACATTTGCTTTCCTTACTGACTCAATCTGCAAGTTAACCTTTAGGGAATTCTACTCTATTCGTTCATTCATCTATCTATCTATCTATTTATTTATTTATATATACATACATACATACATCAATCATGGAACAGGCTCAACTGTCCCAATAAGCCACTCCACCCAGTAACCCCTCTATTTAACACTGCTTAATCACAGGACAATTTATAATGATCAGTTAAGGACCAACTGGTACATCTTTGGACTGTGACAGGATTCCTTTTTGATTTCTGAATTCTCTCCCCATTCGAAAAAAAAGTCCCTATCTTTATAATTACCATCAAAATGCATGACCAAACACTTCTCCACTCTGTATTAAGTCTGCCACTTCATTGTCCATTCTCCCATTCTGTGCAAGTCCTTCTGCATGAATCCCTGCTTCTCCACTTAACTTTTTATCATCCACAAACTTGACCGCAAAACACCAGTGCTGTCATCTAGATCGTTAACATATAATGTGAAAAGTAGTGGGCCCAACAGCGAGCCCTGCGAAACACTAGTCACTGGTGGCCAACCAGAGAAGTCCCTCTTTACCCTACTCTTTGTCTTCTGCCAGTCAGCCTATCATTCATCCATGCTAGTAACATTCCTTTACACCATTTGCTCCTATATTTTTAGCTGCTTCAGGAGTGGCAGCTTGTTGAAGGCCTCCTGAAGTTCCAAGTAAGCAAAATCCACTTACTCTCCTTTGTCTCTCCTGTTTGTTACTTCCTCAAAGAATTCCAAAAGATTTGGCAAGCGATATACATGTATCCCTTAAAGAAACAATGCCGACTTCAGTGTATTTTAGAAATCCTTCAAAGTACCTTGAAACTGATCCTTTAACTGTCGTCTCTAAAATCTTGATAATCACTGAAGTCAGGTTAACTGGCTTATAGCTTCCTGTCTTGTGTCTCCATTCCTTCTTAAAGGATGGAGTGATATTTGCAATGTTAGAATCTTCTGGAAACTATTCCAGAGTCTAGTAACACACACAAAATGCTGGATGGATTCAGCAGGCCAGGCAGCATCTATGGAAAAAAAATACAGTTGATATATTGGGCCGAAGTCCTTCAGTAGGACCAGAGTCTAGTGATTTTTAATAGATCATTAACCTTATATAAAAAATAATAAAATATGAACAGAAATGAACTGTGCAATACCTCACAAAATGCTGGAGGGTCTCAGCAGCCCAGATAGGATCCATGGAAAAGAGTAAACAATTGACATTTTGGGCCGAGAAAAAAGATGAGGAGTAAGAAAGTAAGAAAACTTTTCTACCTTTGCTTTCTCATCTTTTTTCTTCAGTACTGCCGAAGACTCTCATCCTGAAACACCGACTGTACTCTTTTCCATAGATGCTGCCTGGCCTGCTGAGTTCCTCCAGCATTTTGTGTGTGTTGCTCAGATTTCCAGCATCTGCAGATTTTCTCTTCTTTTCACTCTTTAAATTCAAAGTCAAAGTTCTCAGTACTGTTCTACTATATTCCTACATATCAATTAATAGCTCTGCAGCCACTCATGAAACTCTCTGGGGTGGTATCCTATTACAATAACTAAGGTGTTTCCACCCCCAGCCCAGCCCCTCTCTCTCCAATAGCAGAAACACCTTACACTGTGTCCTTCCCTACTGAGCCCTTGCAGTGGCTGCGCTCAGCTTCAGTGCATCACTCACCATGTACTTCTGCAGTCTCAAATGTACTTGTCAGCAGAATCCATTCACTGACCTCTCAATGTGCTGACACACCAACAACTTTCAGGCAGACCAAAGGGTGCCTTTCACTGAGTTGGTGATCTGCCAACAGCAGTTGATGTTTATTTCTGGGTGTGTTCCTGGGAACGGCCGTTCAATCAGTGACTCCTCTGTCACGCAGCTTTCTCCACACTGTCTTCACAAACCCACAGTCTACAAAGAGGTGAGCTACTGCCTCTTCTTGTGGGCAGGAATCCTGTGGGATCCATCCTGTGGGAGTAATGCTTCAGGCATGCCGGAATGATCTGACTGAGAGGACACCTCTCACTGCCAGTCACAAAAGGTCTTGCTGCCTTTTGTTGAGGTCTGCCAATAAGACATTCTGCCAGATGGTCTGGAAGATTTGCTCAGGGAACTACTCCACTGTGTCCATTGAGTTCTTCTACTCTGTCTATAGGATGTTCTGTGCTGACCACTGCCTAGTGGACTTGCAGTCAAAGATGTTGATTCAGAAGAACTTTTCCATGAAGGACAGGTAGTGTGGCAATGTCCAGCTGACTGGGATGTTACATTACAATGGGGCCAGACCCATCCTTTGCAACACTGGTGACAGACAGAACCTCAACATGTAGTGGCATTTGGTGCCCACTAGCTTCTATGTACAGCCTGATGCAGCCACACATGATGGTGATCATCAGGGTGAGGACAATTTTTTCCTCCATTATTCAGGCACTTGTGGCTCATCTGACATGCTCAATCTTGGATCCCCTGATGAACCGGAAGACAGCATGGGTAATTCCAGATTGGGAGAAGTGGGGGATGAGCCGCACCTGTACCAAGTACAGCAGCCCTGAGACCACCTCACACCTGATAAGCATGTTCTTCCCAGTTATCAATAGGGAATGCCCTCCCCATAGTCCCAATTTCTGTTCTATCTTCCCAGTCCACTTCTTTTAGCAGACCTCAGTTCCTCCAAACCAGATCCACAGTGCCATGCTGTATTCAGACCTGATGCTGAGGGGGACACTGGATTGGTTGGCCAGTTGCTAAAGAGTATAGCCTCACTCTTCAAGTGGATACTTTGGCTCCTGATGCCAACTCAACGTGGTCACAGATGCTGATCAATCTGCAATCCGACCTTGTATCCGAGTGGAAGATGACGACATCATTCACATCCAGGGAGGATTTTACTTGGATCCCTCCACTATCTGGCAACATCACCCCTCTTATGGTCTTGTCCTTCCTGATGGCTTTGGCAAAGTGTTCTATACAGTACACTAATCAGACAGCTGAGAGTGGGCACCCGTACATGTCTCCAGACCTGATGGGGAACCTATCTGTTTCCCACCCACTGATTTGGACTGCACTTCAGACAGGTATGTGTAAAGCGGATGGATCCAATTGTTGATACCCTCCCAAAATCCATTTTGGAGAGTACAGGCATCATGTACATGTGTGATATCCTATCAAAGGCTTTCTCCTGTTTCAGTCTAACCAGGCAGGCACCCCTCCCCCATCCTGCATATAGGAAATTATGCTCCCAGCCTCCAGCAGCACGAGGCTGTCGAAGGTCTTCCTGATGTAAAATATTTATTCAGCCCATCCGTCATTTCTCTTGTCACTATTATTACTTCTCAGGCATCATTTTCCAGCAATCTGATGTCTGCTCTTTATTTCTAAATAAATTAGCTTTATATGACACATGTACATCAAAACGTACAATTATTTTAGCAGCAGTGACCAAAATAGTCCAAGGATCGTGCTGGAGTTAGCCCGCAAGTGTTGTTACGATTCCAGCACCAACATAGCATGCTCAGAACTCACTAACCCGAGCCAAACCTCTTTAGAATGTGGGGCAAACTGAAACACCCAGAGCAAATCCACTCTTCCATGGGCAGAACGTACACATTCCTTTTAGACAGCAGTGGGAAGTGATGCACCATCAATAACTCTCCGAGACGTGAGGCAAGATATTGGCTTTTATTGACTGGAAGAAAGAACAAGCAGTAGTTGACCACCATACTACATCCTGGAGACTGAGGGCAGGGCTCAGGCCTCAATCGCCTTTATACTGGGGTCTGTGGGAGGAGCCACAGGAGCAGTCAGCAGGGGGCGTGTCCAGACAGGTATATGTAGTTCACCACAGGAAGTGAACGCCAACTGGTGATTGCTGGCACTGTAAACATTGTGCTAACTGCTACACCAGTGTGTCATGTCTCTTGTCACTCCTCCTCTTTATTCATCTTAAAATGTTCAAAGGTCCAATTCAATGTCAGAGAAATGTATACAATATACATCCTGAAATGCTTTTTCTTTTCAAACATCCACAAAAACAGAGAAGTGCCCCAAAGAATAAACAACAGTTAAATGTGAGAACCCCAAAGTACCCCCCAGCTCCCCCCTCCCATGCATAAGCGGCAGCAAGCAATGATCTCCCCTCCCCCTCAGCAAAAAAAAAAGCACCCACTACCAAGCACGAGTGTGAGCTAGGCAATAGCAAAGACACTGACCTTGCAGTTACCCTGAAGACTATCGCATTTCATCCGGCATTCGACAACCTATAGGTTCTCTCTCTCCCTAATAAGGGAGAGGGAGGTGTCCCCATTTCCCGCTGGTTTACAATGTTAAAATGTCTGTTTTGTCGCTTTTTATGAGCTCTGTGCCTGAAGATCACAAAGATCTTGGATCTTTGGGCCCACAGCGAAAGGTTTTCCGGCCTTTCCAGAGACACACGAGTCTCCTGCCATGACTCCGTCTGTCTCCAGAGCCCTGAGAGCTTAGGCTTCCGAATTCGAGTGGGACTCTCAGGCCGAACAACAACAGCTGGTCCTGAAACCCCGAGAACGGGTCCCATTCCCACAAAGAACTGCAGTCAGCGTGTAACTCTGGGTCCGGGTCTTCAAAAGAGCCGTGAAAGGGAAAAATAAAGATATTAAAGATAAAAAAGATATTAACGATATTGGGTATCTTCTTTTATGTTATTGGGTATCTTACCTTCATATTTCATCTTTTCTCTCCTTACTGCTTTTTCAGTTGCCAGTTTATTGTCCTGAGCGCAGGCACAGTGATGTACAGGTATAATGAATAACTTACTTGCAGCAGCATCATACATGTAATACAAAACATACATTTTACAAGATAATGAAGAGAATAAAAAAAGATAATTATACATAAATCATGCAAGATAATAAAAAGAAAAATACTGTTTAGTTTTTGGTCCTTATGCATACAGTCTGAGACGAGACAATTATAGTGCATTTGGTGGTCCATAGTGTTCCATTGTCAAGGTAGCATTAATGTTTTACAGCTCAGTTCAATAACCTGATGGCTGTAGGAAAATAGCTGGGCCAGCACCTGGTGGTATGCGACCTCTGACCACCGTACCCTGTGCTTGACAATAGCAGAGAGAAGAGGGGATGATCGAGATGTTGGCCAGGACGTATCCTGTCTGAACATCTTTAATAGTGCACCTGTGAAAGTTTGTTAGAGTATTTGGTGGCATGCCAAATCTCCTGAAGCTCTAATAAAGGAAAAGCATTAGCATAATTTGTTTGAGACTGCATCTATGTATTGTACCCAGGGCAGGTCTCGAAGCTCCTGTTTTGCATTGTCTCATGGGATGTGGTAAGACCAAACACAATGGCCTCATCTGGTTGTACTCAAGCTGCTCTCTTGGATTTGTATGGTTTGTATGGTAAATTTGTAGAATTCAGGCACAGCTGAATGACAGTCTTGGCCGTGCAGTGGTAAGAAAATAGTTGGGTAGTTTGCTGATTAGGTTAGGGCAGCAGATTTCTTTGACTAAAGGACAGTAGTGAATTGTAGTATACTACAATTTAGTTTTTCTGTTGTGATGATCATTATTACTGGCCTTGTCTTCTGAGTTCATTTAATTAATGGAATTTAAATTTTACAGCTGCAGTGAAGAACTTGCTCTTATGCTTCCAAATACTTGATAAGTGACTTGGATGAAAACGTGGATGGTTGGGTTGAAGTAGACAGGTGTTGCTTTTTTTCCCAGGATCAAAATGTCCAATAATAGAGGACATGCATCTAAGGTGAGAGGGGAATTTTAGGGCAAGTATTTTATACAGGGAATGGTGGCTGCCTAGAATCCTCTGCCAGAAGTAATGTTGGAGACATAAAATAAACACATTTAAAAATCTCCTAGATAGATGCATGAATATATAGAGAATGAAAAGATACAAACGATATGCAAACAAAATGGATTAATTTAATTAGACATTATTAGCTTAATTAGGTAAGCTCATTAATGTAAGCATGTGGGCCTGTTCCTGTGCTGTAGTCTTCCAAGTTTCATATCTACTCCAAGCCTCTAGATTACATCCAATAAATGAATCATCCTGTTTCTATTCACTTATTAAATAGTATACCCTCTGAATGGTTCAATGCGATATTAAATCACAATATGGAATTAGAGCTTGTGGAGATGTGTCTACATTATGTAAAAAAAACAATTATTCTATTGAAATAATTTTTTACTTCACTTGTCATTATGAGCAGCAAGTTAAAATAACCTCAGAATCTGCTTTGGTTTTGTTAGATTCCTTCCCTTTTGCATTTTCATCTGAAGATGATCCATTTACCTGATATTTAAATCCCTTGACTTGCAGAGTCACAACAATCAGGGACTCTCCTTTAGATGGATCCGTTGAACCTGGAGCTTTCCACAAACGTTCTTTGTATTGATTTACCAATAATTAACTGAAGATAAACTACATGCTTATGCATTCATGCTCTATTTCTTAAGAGAATTACTCATAGTATAACTGTGATGGATATCCTCCATTGTTAAAATAATTTTGCAACCTGCCTAATCTTATCAGGAATTTCACTGTCAACTGAAATCAAGCACTTGTTGCTACATGGGATGTGTGAGGAATGAATCATCAGTGTTTGTAGTATAAGCAGGATTTCAACACCAAGAAACTTTCAAATAATTTCCAACTACAGTTTGGCGTCCTCTTACCTTTGCTTCTTTGTCTAAATCCATATGCCACCTCTATTTATGGCAATCATTTGAATGTTTTCAGAAGCATGCAGTTTAAAACTACAGCAACAGACCATATCTAAAAGAGACCATTTAGCAGTAAATTCTGCAGTGGTTGACATTTTCTCTCCTGAGCCCAAGTAGAATGTGAAATAGGCGTGCGATTTCTGGAAGAAATTCAGGTAATGCATATTCCAGTGACCTGCCTTCACATGTATTCTTAACTTTAATGCCATTTATCTTTCTCTTGCTGCTTCTTGGCTGAGTTTTATTTTTCCGGCTGACCTTAATCAAATAATTCCCTGTATGATTTGTGTGATTTGCATACACTTCACTGACTAGGCTTTGGAGCACATGAAATTGATCAGTAATAGAAGAGAAGAAACAAAATCGGAAAAGAATTGTGAGAGGGACAAGAACACCACAAGGTTAGATTTGGAGTGGAGGGGAGAAATAGACTGCAGCACGTGAGAGTGATGGTATGGAGGAAAAGCTGCAAGTCCATAACAAGCTGCAGGTGAGGTGAGACCTGAAGTAAATGATTCACGTGAATCGTGGCTGTTTTTTCTACTCAGGCGTTCTCTTGGGATCGAAGGTGACTTGCGCCAACTCTAATTTTGTGGGTTCTGAAGAGAATGAGGAGACCAACATGGGAACTGCCCCAAAGGTGGGGCAGGAGGTGGCTGATGGGGTAGTTTGCAAGAAGTTCACTCATTCTAAAACTTTCATAGGGCTTCAGTGTGCTGCCAACGCATGGATGTGTGGTTGACAATACCTTCTCTACTTTGAGTTATCATGGGCCACACATTCCCAAAAGTCAGTGCAGATGTTGCAGTGCAAGCAGGTTTGGAGTATGTTCTTAAATCTTTTCCTCCACCTCGTAGTTCTTTCCAGTGCTTAAAATATGCTGCTTGTTTCTGAGTCAGGTGTTGGCATGTGAATGAGATGGCCAACCCAACCTAGTCAACTGATAATACCCAGAGCCTCAATGCTAAGATTATTGTTTGGGTGGGGGCCATTGAACGTTCATGCAGCGTCTCCATCCAAATTGTCAACAGTCTTGATGCAAAGTCTCAACCTGAAACATTGACAGTCCCGCAGTCTTCACAGAAGCTATTTGACCCATTCCAACAATTGTTTTTCCCTCTCTCCAGATTCCAGCATCCGCTGTCTCTTGTGTCTCCGACTGTATTCACTTTTCTTTCCAGGTTTTTAGGAAGATTATGCTGAGCAATTGTAGATGGCACCTGTCATGATATGAAATGTATACTACAGATAGGTTAGATCTCAGAAGCATACAGAAGGTCAGGGATAGCTACTTTGTATCATGTCAAAGGCTGTGGTAGTGTATTGAATTTTATCATTGATGTCTTCATGAAGAAGTAACTCCAGATAAACGGAGAGTAGTCCATATTTTCTAAGTTCTCATACCAGCCTTTCTTCATTATGAAAGGGTTATATTGTAGTGTGGAGGAATTTTGGGGATGGTAGATGTAAGGCTCATCCTCTTGCATTCTCAGTGATGATTTAGGGCTTGGCTTTCGAATGTGTATAGGTTGGCACACCAAAGCATGACTAATGAGGTTCAGGTGACTTTGGTTCCAGAATGTGATTGTTTTTGAATGAACAGTTTCTCATCACGTATGAAGATTAGTTAGTCCCCACAGCAAATTTGCTGGAGGTGAGATGAAATAATTTGGTGAGAAATATAGAGAAAATTTGGGCAATGGTGCAGCCATGATTCACCTCTGCATTTGTATGGATTAGCTCTGTTGTAGACTAGTTTTTTTTAAAATCATGATTTGAATCTTGGAGATAACACAAGAGATAATCAAAATTTTGAGGTAACTTAATTTGAGGAGAGTGTTCCAGTGAATCACACAAATAATGGAGTCAAAGGTTGACTGAAGTTGAAAAGGCCGTGTGTATGGCTATTGTGGTTGGCATTGCTCTCTACTTTTTCATTTCTAGCAATGGCATACCCTGTGGCCAACAACAGGGAGACCCTTCAGTAGTTATTGCTGAAAGTGGGAGAAAACGCAGCCTGCTAAGATGTGATTGGCTCGGAAAGAAAGGAGAAGGTTATTTCCACAGAGTCCTCCTCCTGTCAATATGTTTGGAGCACAGTAATGCCTAAAAACAGTACTGGCTTATCAGAGAGATCTCCAGTCCAAATATTCGTTCCTATTATGCCCCAAGCAAGGGATGACAAAGATGTCACATTACCTATGTTATGACACGTTCTGATGACTGTAAGAATGACCCTGCCTGATTTCCAAGGATATGTCCGTCAATCTTCATCAAAAATTACCCCCAAGATCATCATCCAGTGTTTCCACAAGGTGTTCAAAACTGAAGCACACGACGGTTATCTCTTTAGATAGCATCACACAGACAAGCTGTTAACTCCTAGCTAACAGGAGCCACAGGGTGTGGGCTTCCTTAAAGTCCATTATAACTAGAATTTGTGCAAATCTTTGAGGCTTCTCTAACAAGAGGAACAAGGACTGATTTGATAAGAGTGATGAGGAACCTGACCAAAATATTTTGCTGTAAACCTGATGTATTCCTGGATTGGGCATTCCAAATTTTCTCATGGGAAATGGTACAGCTCTACAGGTGCCAGAAGGCCAGGGACCAGCAGGATGGAGAGCGGTTGGAAGCCTCCATGTCGAGTATGGGCTCTTCAGCAATGTGAAAGCTAATTAAGGACAGTGAGCCATCAATGTCTACTGGAAGAAGCACCATCCCACAGAAATGTAGCTTACCAGCCTTTCTGCCACTCCTAAGTGAGCTAGGACTTTTCTCTTTGGAACAAAGGAGGATGAGATGTGTCTTAACAGAGGTATATAAGATTAAGAGAGGCTAAAATAGAGTAGACAGCCAGTCCTACTTTACCAGGGTGGCAATGGCTAACACCAGAGGAGTGGAGTGGAGGTAATTTTAGGGGAGATGTCAGAGATATGATTTTTTTTAAACATGGAGAGTGACAAGTACCTGGAATGCACTGCTGTAGGTGGTGGTGGAGTGACATTTATGAGATTCTTAGATAGGCATATGGATGAAGGAAAAATGGGCAGTTATGGAAATATATGGGCGAAGGGTTAGATTGATCAAGGAGTAGGTTAAAAGGATGGAACAACATCATGGGCCAAAATGCCCGTACTGTTTAGTATATGATTCAAATCTGCACTACTAACGACCTTCAGATCACTAGCCCAAAGCCTTAGCCACTTGGCCACACGCCATTTGTTGATGACACTACAATGGTTGGCTTCATCAGCAACAATGATGAGTCAGCATTCAGAGAGGAGGTAGAGGGGTTTAACAAATGGTGCGAGAACATCAAACTGAGTCTCAGTGTCGACAAGAAAAAGCTGATTGTGGACTTCAAGAAGGCACAGGTCAACCACTCTCCTCTGTACATCAATTGCTCTGCTGTGGAGAGAGTGAAGAGCCGAAAGTTCCTTGGTGCGCACATAACAAACCTTTAAACTGGACCCACAAAAACACCTCACTAGTCATGAAGGCACAGCAGTGTCTTCACTTTCTGAGGAGACTGAGACATGCAAGGCTCCCCACCCCCATTCCAACAACTTTCTACAAGAGAAATATCGAAAAAGCGCTCACTGGCTGCATCATTATGTGGTACAGAAGCGCCGAGACCCTGCAGAGGACAGATAAAACCACCAAGAGGATTATTTGCGTCTCTGCCCCCTTTATTTGAGACATTTTCTGAGAGCATTACAAAGAACCCAAAGCATTGTTGCAGATCCCTATCACCCATCCCACAATCCCTTTGACCCCCTACCCTCAGGAAGGAGGTTCAGGAGCATCAGGACTAGGACTGCCAGACTGGGGAACAGCTTCTTCCCTCAGGCTGTGAGACTAGTAAATATCCTTCCACCACAGAGGCCTATTCACTAGGATAGCGAGCTGATTACTGTACTGCTTACTGTTTTACAGTGCTCTGCTCTACTACATGCATTTTGAATTATGTTTTATTTATAGTATAATACTTTGATTTACGTGCTGTATGTGATATATTTGATGTAGTTGCACTGTGGTCCGGAGGAATGTTGTTTTGTTTGGTTGTATTGTATATATAAACAGACAGATGACAATAAACTTAAACGTGTACAGTTCTATGTTCCATAAACAACAATAAGTCAAAATTCTACCATAACAAAGAATTAGGAGATGATGTAACCTGCTGAAGGTTTCAACCTTGGCTATGAAGAGATTCAATCACAAATCCACAAATTTGTTCTCGATATCTGGGAAAAGGGGATATAACCTGGAACCTTTGAGGAGATGTAATCGGGACCAAGTTCAGAAAGTAAGGTGACTGATTATTTTACTGAGAACAGAGTTTGCTGAGATTTCAAGCATAGGAAGTACAGCCTACAGGAATGGACTACGTCATCCTCGATTGGTGTAATGTGCTAACACCATTCTTCACCAAGTCATCTTCTGCAGGAAGGAAGAAATGAAGTCCACAGACAGTTTGTCAGACTTGTAATTATGGTACAACTTTATCCTTCAGGCTCAAGAGAAGCTCCATAAACTCTACAGACTGCTGCCTGTCAAAAGGCGATCAGTCAAACCCACGTGATGCATTGCTTGAAATTATAATTGAAAGAGATGTTAAAGAGAGTTGTAGAAGAAGAGTGGGCTTGCTTTTTAGAAACAGCTGCTGCTCTAGCCAAGCTATTCTAGTACAATTGCAAAAGTATCCAAAGGTGTGGAATATTGACCTACAATGCCCTTTCAAACAAAGTTAATTACCAGCCAAATAACACACACAAAATGCTGCAGGAACGTAACAGGTTAGGTAACATCTATGGAAAGGAATCAACAGTCAATGTATCAGGGCAAAATATTTCATCAGGACAGAAAAATAGAGTCTCAACTCAAAATGTCAGCTGTTTATTCCTTTCCATCGCCACTGCCTGACCTACTGGGTTCCTTCAGCAATTTGTGTGTGCTACACTGGATTTCCAGCATCTGCAGAATCTGTTGTGTTTATAATGATCAGCCTTCCCTGAGGTGTGATTAACAATAGTTTAAGTGACATTACTCACCAATTATTTCTCATTGCTGCTTACTTTGGGGTCTTGCCATGACGACTCAGACTTTGCAACAGCCTTTGTCCTTGACTGAAAAGCTGAATTCAAGAGGCAAGGTGTGAGTAATTGTCTGTAGTATGCAAGGCCGTATTTGATCAAGTGTGATGCCCCTTGTAAATCTGAATCCGTGGCATTAAAGGGGAAACACTTTAATGCTGGAGCTAGATATTGCACAAAGGAAGGTAGCTTTTATTGTTGGATCCTAGTTATTCAGGACACACACAAAATGCAGCAGGAACTTAACAGGTTAGGTAACAGGTTGATAGGGTAGTTAAGAAGGCCTATGGGAGGCTAGGCTTCATTAACAGGTTCAAGAGTAGAGAGGTCATGTTGCAACTCTACAAATCTCTGTTGAGACCACACTTAGAGTATTATGTTCAATTCTGGTCACCTCATTATAGAAAGGATGTGGAAGCTATGGAGAGGCTGCAGAGGAGATTTACCAGGATGTTGCCTGGTTTGGAGAACAAGTCATATGAAACAAGGTTAGCAGAGCTGGGACTTTTCTCTTTGGAGCGTAGAAGAATGAGAGGCAACTTGATAGAGGTCTACAAGATTATTAGAGGCATAGATTGGGTGAATAGTCAGTACCTGTTTCCCAGGGCACCAATAGCAAACACCAGAGGGCATATGCACAAAATTAAGGGAGGGAAGTTTAGGGGAGTCAACAGGGGTAAGTTTTTTACACAGAGGGTTGTGAGTGCCTGGAATGGCTTGCCAGGGATGGTGGTGGAGGCTAAAACATTAGGGGTATTTAAGAGCCTCTTGAACAGGCACATGGATGAAAGAAAAATAGAGGGTTATGGGGTAGTGTGGGTTTAGTACTTTTTTTTAAGGATTATATGGGTCGGCACAACATGGAGGTCTGAAGGGCCTGTACTCTGCTGTAATGTTCTATCCCCACCACATCGCCATAGGAGATCTTCATGGCTTAACCATCTCAACTACTTAAGTAAGGTTGTGTAGAAGAGATGGGTTAGATTGATGGCAGAGTAGATTTATATACGGTAGGTTAGCACAACATTTTGGGCTAAAGGGTCTATACTGTGCTGTACTGTTCCATGATCTAGGCTCAATGACCTTCTTTACATCATTGTTAAATTTGCTGATGATTACATAATGTTAAATTCCATTTTAGCTTCTCAACAAATAAAGTTCTCTTGGCATGTAGTAAGACTTAGACAACACTCAGGCATGAAGTGATAAATTACAAATAACTTTCACACCAAAATGTTCCAGGCAATGTATGATGGTATTTGGTTCCCGGTCTACAAAGCCTTCAACTCAAAAGGAGATTTTAAGTTGTATATCATGTAGGTATCTATGGGTACCCTCACTATAGGGAAGTTATACTGTATCAACCTGCTCTTCAAAGACCAGCTTACTTCCATATCTAGTATCTACAGCAAAGTCACCAATACCCACTACTCAAGTGGTGGCATCACTCCTTACCAAGGAGATACTTCCAGCTGACAAGGAAGCTTCCTCACAGTTTATTTTTGTATTTACTGATATATGTTTAAATTTAGACAAATAGTTCTTAACTGATATTTAACACTCTGAGAGGATTTCTGAATTATACAAGATTTCTGAATGATAAAAGATTTATAAACTACAAAGGATTTCCAAACACAGTACAATTCTTACAAACTGTAAGAACATACCAATGAGTTAGAGACAAATGAGTCATTTGTTGCAGAAAACCGAAGGCTGAGGAATAAACTCCAGTATTTCTTTCTGTCACCCTGTACTTCTGTCATTCTCCTTGACATTCCTAACAATCCCAAATGCCTTCTAACATTAATTCTGTTTTGCTACAGCATAAACCTGCTAGATTTATGTCCCAACCACAAATGCAAGCTTTTCTTGGTCTTTAGCACCTCACTAACCCGTAGCCTCTGTTGGTAAAATAAAGGCAACATACAAATAAAAACACAACTACTGAATTGCACATTATCCTAAATTGGAAATATTCCACTCGTTATTCAATTTAAATTTTGAAATTCTTAATATAACAATATTGTAAGTGTGCCATTTGTATAGGTAGCTCTATTAGGAATGAATAATAATTGCTGGCTTTGTGAGCAATATTCTTGTGCTGAAATGACTGGAATTGTGTTGAGTACAGAGGCTGTGAGTTGTTGTGAGTTTCTGTAATTCTATGATACATGAATTGTGAATTCCTGAAGATACACCACTGATGTGTCAGTCCCTGGCTGACAATACATGAAGCCAACAACCCAGCTTATTCCATCCTCTAAGAAGGATGCTATAAAAGTTAAATTTTTCTTGACAAGCTGAGTTTTTCAGTTTTGGGAAAAAAACATAGCTGAACACCAAGGTAAATCAAAGAATCAAGGTGTGATGAATTGTAACTGAGCCTCAGTTCGTTTGACAACTAGGATCCAACTCATGAACTTTCAAAACGTTCACACGTCTAAGCCACTGTGTTTCAGGAATGCACCACTTTTATTTAACATTTCATCTCCTCAGATCGATATTCTCAACTTTGTTGTTTGACTTAAATTATAGTGATAGTTATATCGGAAAACAAATAAAGCTTAAATGAATATGACAGCATTAATGTGGAGATGATGTTTCCACTAATGGGAAAGTTTAAAAAGTAGGATAACTATTTAAAAAAATCGTCATCCCCTTAAGACAAAATGTTTTCTCTGAGAGGATCATGGATCTTTAGAAATTTCTTCCTCCAGAAATAGTGGAAACTGTATATTTTAAGATGGTTGTAGATAGATAGTGGATGGATAATGGGGTGAAAATGTTACTGTAGGTAGACAAGTTACAATCAGAGTTAGCTGCAGTATGCTGTTATTAAATAGTGGAACAAGTTTGAGGGCTGAGTAGCCTCTTCTAACTCCTAACATACAGTGCATATGGTTGTATTTGGCAGATACCATAGCAATGCATAATCATTTGGCCATATCAACAGGTAGATAGCTCGGCCCAGCTGATGCAGTGTACGTCTATTTTCAGCTGAAACAAATGCAAAATTTGTTGTCATTTAACAAAATACTCTGCTCAACAAGTAAAACAGGGGAACCAGGGGAGATAGACACGGCAGGATGAACATGATATGCTTAGAATTAGCAACAGAAAGAAAAATGAAAAGTTATTTAAACACCATTGAGTTAGATAGTTAAAAATTAAAACTGTTTTGTTTCTTTATCCCAGATGTTTTTTTTAACAAAGAACAGAAACCAAGTTTTACTTGTTCTCAGTAGTTTTCAATTGAGACAGCAATATAAATCATCACTCTTTGAAAACTCAAATAGCTACATGCGGAAATTTCTCTTGCTTGTGAAAAAATGCATCTGCAGAATTTCTCTTGCTTGTGAAAAAATATATGACACCACATTCTTGCTTTGAAAATCATTTAGCCTATACTGAGTTAATCACAAGAAAGCACATATACAGCAAATGAGGCAATATTTGTTAAAATACTGTTTCCTCATTCTAAATTATCAATATTTTTGACAGCATCAAAATTCTTGAATAAGTTAATGTTTGTTCAAAGGGTTAGAACAGAGAAAAATTATGATGTTATTGGCTGTTTTTTGTTGTCAGGCATCTGGATAGGGTGAGAGTGTAATCCTTAATGTTACTGAAGATTAGAGTAGGCTGTTGGGCAATTTAGCATACAAGTAGTGTGCATGTTGGAAGAAGGGACAGTTGGATTATTAACACAGAATACAAAGTCCTGGGAAGAAACTGCAGATCACACTGTTACTAAGAATCATGAAGATGACACAATTATAACCGGTCCATCCACCAAACTGTCTCACTCTTCTCCCTGTCCGCTTTATATTAGCTATCGTCCTTCTTCAATCTCACTCCTGATATATGGTCCCCATCATCCTCACCCACACCCCCCACAGACTGTTGCTTGGACCATTAAGTTCCTCCAGCTTCAGAATCTAGCATCTGCAGTCGCTTTAGCATTGTGATTCAAGCGTTATAGTATGGAGGCAGTAACTGATGAAGTGGTAATAAAACCTATGGTCAAATTATTCCAATGTAACTAATGACGGGTATTCCTTTTAATATGAAGCTGTTAATGGAGCACATTACAGATGCTGTGAAGCTAAAGGCAGTGGCAGTCCTATGGAGTCAGCAAAACTGCTGTGGCTCACTGACCCTGAACTGTTCACTGGGCCATTAGTCTTTGAACTATGCAACGTGTGGTTGAGCAGACATGACCCTCTGAATTTCACTCCTAATGCTCTGGGAATTCACTTGAAATGCCACAGACAGAAGTAAACCTCTCACCCAGTGACAACTATGCTGCTAGCCACAACAAGAAGGACCAAATCATTGGTGACTTCACTACCTGATCACTCTGGTGGCAACTTGCAGTGTACGGTATTGCAGAGTGGACTTCAATACCCCGAATGCACGTGTACCAGCTCCAATGCAATCCGAATGCACACTCAGTATTTGCCAGGAAATATGTGCAGGAAGCACAGGAAGAACAGAAAGGTAGAAAGTAATATTTGTTGGTCCTTTGGGAAATTACAGTAGACTATGGTTGTAGTGCACAATTCCCTTACCCCAGTCTATCCAAGTTCCCATTTTACCCTGTGCTCTCGTACCCTATCTGTATCGCTGACTCTTTCAGAGCTTGCCTTAACACTATGATAAAATATAACACCAGACAAACATTACAAACAACATTTTGCATCCAGCAATGATGGAAGTAATGGAAATATCAACTATTGATACTTCGATATTTCCTTAACGGCCATCATTCATGCCAGATGTTGGATAGCTCTTGGTTGCTCTGATGAAGTAAGCATATCGTAGTTAAAGTGTATTGGTGGAAGGCTGCTTACTGATAGTATGCTTACTAGCTACAGATAGTATGCTAGTATCTTTAATATTTTTGCACACAGAATGCTGGGCTTTATCCTGCACTGTTATTAAGAGTGACGTTAGCCTGAGTGAGTTAGCTGTCAAATCAAAACAAGACAATGGCAGAGCAGTAGTTTTATCCTGAGAATGTGTAGCAGACTTTTACTTTTGAACCTCTGTTACTCCACAGAGCAGTGCTTCTGTAATCTGCTGGAGAGCTTATTATGGATTCGATAAATCTGATCACTGGTATAATCACAGAAGTCCGAGTTTGCACGGCAGATTTTGGAGCTTTCCCGGTGGCACTCAGACCTTGGATGATCTGCTTGTGTTGCACTCAAAGTTATGGCATTGGACGTTAGATATTGCCCAATGAAAAGGACCTCAAGTGTTGAAAAGAAAGTGATCACTTCTATTGAGTACAAGGTTGAAACTGTGCATTTCATACTCTTTGACATTCCTTAACTGCTTTCTAAAAGACTTGTCAAAATGCTCAGCATTTTATTGCCTATTTTTATTAAGCTAGGGTATTACCTGTCCTCCCTGGATCTATCTCCTGGCTTGCCTTTTCTTTGCTTCACAGACTGGAGACTATTCATGGCTGGTTACTTATCAGATGAAGATTCAGTATTCATTAAAAACCTTTGCCACACCTTATCTGATACATTGGTTGCAAGTTTCTTATCAAGTGAATGTGTACCTTCACTTCACTCTCCTGCTACTCAATTATTACTATTTGGTCAGCTCAGACCTCTTGGCTTTCTGAGAAGTGAAACATTATGATGAAACTCATGTAAGAAATTTGTTTATGCTATCTGAGACTTGTTAAATCACAAGAGATTTGTATTGAGGGAAGAGGGATATAAGAAAGGGAATTATTTAGAATAGTACTGTTATTCTCCTGTCTGCACTGTTGAAACTATATGTTAACTATAACTATATGTAACTATGTGGTTTTGTGTAGGTCTTGTAGCTTTAGGTTTGTCTGTTGGGTTTGTAGTTCCTTTCCAGGGAATGTGCTAAGACGGTAGCACGATATCGATACGCAGCAGCCTCTCTGGACTCTGGATTGAGGATTACCAAACGTTACGTGGTTTTTCTTGTGTGGTCTGTTTTGTGCTTTTTCGTGATATCATTCTGGAGAACGTCGTCTCATTTTTTAACTGCATTGTATTTGTGGTTTATAAATGACAATAAACTGAATCTGAATCTGAATAGTGGTACTGAAATTGTCATGACTTCTGCTATGTAGCTAGACATTCTGCAGTGGATTGGGCAATGGAAGGCAGTTGTTGCTTAACAGTTGCTGTATGTTCGGACTGTGCACCACCTCTTCTTGTAAGTGAGAAGGACAAGCAGACATACTGCAATGAGTGCATTACAGTGTGCTGTCCTGTCCATGGTTGAATAGTTGAGTGTGTGAATGAGATCTGGAGCAATATTAAGTGTGAGAGGGAGTGGTGCCTTTCATTACTATGTCTGAGCACTAATAGATTGGGATCACTGAGAAGTGATTACTGGGGTTTTATTTTACTGAATAGTGCATGAGGCCAGTGACGTTGATAATGGGAGATGGGATTTGATTGCATATTCTCTGATGCTCATCAAGTATCTGAGGTGTTTCTTGTGTCACATCTCTTTATCCATAAGCTTCCATCATTCACCTCAGTTGCCTTGTCCTCCCAATTGCTTTCTGACTTTGAGCCTGGCCGTGTTGCTGGCCCCAGGTAGTGGATTCTTTTCTCCTTTCCATTCTTCCCCATCTCTCTGAACAGGGCCTTCGGAATCATATCAAAAGTCATGATGCTTGCTCCTCCCCAATGGCTGAAGCCTTTGAAATACTTTCCAACATCATAGCCAGAGCATACCTCCTCTTAAAATGGTGCATGTGGGTATTAATCATCACCAGCTGCCTTGAAAGGTGCCAGCCACTTTTCAAATTAAGCCTCCTAGTCATATGCCAAGGCAACAAAAGAGTGCTGGCTTATTACTGAAATCATGAAAATTAATGAGGTAGCAATCTTAATTTGATATGTATTCAGTAATTAATCAAGAAGCATGGGTCAACCGACTATTGATTCCAACACCTATTTTTTTTAGTTCCATCAAGTTTAGATTCCACCTTCAAAATTATTCTGTGCAGAATTGTTTGCATTATCTGCAATAACATTAGAACATAATAATTAAAAACATTAAGCATAAGACATACAAGGGGTGATTGATAAGTTCGTGACCTAATGTAAAAGGAGTCGATTTTAGAAAACCTAGCACATTGATTTTTCAACATAGTCTCCTCCTACATTTACACACTTAGTCCAGCGGTTGTGGAGCATACGGATCTTGGACATCCAGAAAGAGTCCACAGCAGGGTTGATTGATAAGTTTGTGGCCTATGGTAGAAGGAGATGAGTTATACAGCTCTTTACATACACATGCAGTTCAACTCTTTGAGTGATTATGCAGAAAGTTTGAAGATTGCTCATCAGTTAATAACTCATCAGGGGTGTTTGATAAGTTTGTGGCCTGAGGTAGAAGGAGATGAATTATTAACTTCAAACTTTCTGCATAATCACTCAAAGAGTTGAACTGTATGTGCATGTAACGAGAGCTGTATAACTCATCTCCTTCTACCTTAGGCCACGATCTTATCAATCACCCATCTGTGGACTCTTTCTGGAGGTCCAAAATCCGTATGCTCCATGACTGCTGGACTGTGTGTGTAAATGTAGGAGGGGACTATGTTGAAAAATAAATGTGCTAGGTTTTCTAAAATTGACTCCTTCTACCTTAGGCCACAGACATATCAATCACCCCTTGTATGTGCCATAGTTTATGTTATATCATGATAAGACCATAAGACAATAAAACATAGGAGCAGAATTAGGCCATTCAACCCATCAAGTCTGCTCCGCCATTCCATCATGGCTGATCCTGGATCCCACTCAACCTCATACACCCACCTCCTTGCTATATCCTTTGATGTCCTGACCGATCAGGAAACAATCAAGTTCCACCTTAAGTATACTCACAGACTTGGCCAATGTTCCCTCTAATTTTTAGTAGTCAGTGTGCGCAAAAATCTTATGTTGTGCAATGCCTTAGACATAAGGCACTAACTTGCTCATTGCCAAATGTGAAGTTTACGATAGGAACACTGTCCGCCAAAGATGGCTGCCGCCATGATGTAGCTGTACAAACTGGGACAGGAAAGGTGAGGTGACGTAAATTAGTGACGTGCATTGTGATATTTGAAAAACCGACTAACTAGTTAACAGAAACATTTAGCTAAAAGATTATTTTCAATAAGTATAATTATTAATTACTACATTATTTTAGGTAACTAACCTTTTGTGCGCACATTCATTTCTTTTGTGCGCTGGTTGAAAAACGTGTGTGTGAATGCACACGTGCATAGCTTAGAGGGAACATAGGACTCGGCCCTCATAGCAGTCAGTGGCAGAGCATTCCACAGATTCACTACTCTCTGCCTAAAACAAATTTCTCCTTACCTCTGTTCTAAATGGTTGCCCCTCAGTTTTGAGGCTGTGCCCTCTAGTTCTGGGTACCCCCACCATAGGAAACATCCTCTCCCCTTCCATCTTATCTAATCCTTCCACCATTTGGTATATTTCAATGAGATCACCCAGCACTCTTCTAAATTCCAATGAGTTCAGGCCCAAAGCTGCCAAACACTCCTCATATGTTAAGCCCTTCATTCCCAAAATCATTCTCATGAAGATCCCCTGAACTCTGTCCAATAACAACGCATCTTTTCTGAGATATGGGGCCCAAAACTGTTGACAATACTCTGAGTACAGTCTGACTAGTGTCTTGACTACCTGCGTCTCAATATCACCAAGACCAAGGAGATGGTGGTGGACTTTAGGAGATCTAGGCCTCATATGGAGCCAGTGATCATTAATGGAGAATGTGTGGAGCAGGTTAAGACCTACAAGTATCTGGGAGTACAGTTAGACGAGAAGCTAGACTGGACTGCCAACACAGATGCCTTGTGCAGGAAGGCACAGAGTCGACTGAACTTCCTTAGAAGGTTGGCATCATTCAATGTTTGTAGTGAGATGCTGAAGATGTTCTATAGGTCAGTTGTGGAGAGCGCCCTCTTCTTTGTGGTGGCGTGTTGGGGAGGCAGCATTAAGAAGAGGGACGCCTCATGTCTTAATAAGCTGGTAAGGAAGGCGGGCTCTGTCGTGGGCAAAGTACTGGAGAGAATAACATCGGTAGCAGAGTGAAGGGCGCTGAGTAGGCTACGGTCAATTATGGAAAACCCTGAACATCCTCTACATAGCACCATCCAGAGACAGAGAAGCAGTTTCAGCGACAGGTTGCTATCGATGCAATGCTCCTCAGACAGGATGAAGAGGTCAATACTCCCCAATGCCATTCGGCTTTACAATTCAACCGCCAGGAGTAAGATATGTTAAAGTGCCGGGGTTAGGACTCAATGTATTTAAGTAAACTACTTAAGAACTTTTTAAAAGCTATTATTAATGCTTTTTGAGAGGGTGATTTTAGATGCATATCATATTTTTACTGAGTTAAGTATTGTATGTAATTAGTTTTGCTACAATAAGTGTATGGGACATTGGAAAAAATGTTGAATTTCCCCATGGGGATGAATAAAGTATCTATCTATCTATCTATAAAGCCTCAGCATTATCTCCTTACTTTTATATTCTATTCCCTTGAAAATAAATGTCAACATTGCATTTGCCTTCTTTAACATAGACCTGACCTGTAATTTAACCTTCTGGGAGTCTTGCATGTTGCATTAAGAGTTAAGTGTAAATAAAACAGCACTCTAGATCCTATTTCCTCACCAGTCACTTCTGATAAGTATGCTTAAGTATTAGACCTAGCTTCAACTAAGAGATACTCCTCAACCACACACCACCATCTGCATCAATCCAGCTGTTCCATTAAGTATAATATAGAATATGTTCTTGACATTAATACAGACATGATATTCTCTCCCTTTTATTTCAATTCTCTTTCAAGAAAAGCTAACTCTTTTTTTTATACGAGTCATATACCTCTCTCTTGTCATACTCTTTCAGAAGCTGTAGCAAGTATTGAAAACAATGATATTTCTGCAGAGAACATTTATTGCTAACATGGTTGCTATGGTGACCTTCTAAGTCTTTTGTTTGCTTGAAATGTTCTGGCCTTTGAATTACAAAATGAAGAGGTAGCTTAATCTTTTTAAATACAAAATTTCATAGAAATTTATTTCACAATAGGAGGCTATTCTGCTCTTTGGATCTGTGCAGGGATTATGTGGGAACCATCATATCAAGATATTATTAAGAAACAATCAGAAAAAGGCTAGAATTATTATTTCTTCATCTGTGATAGAGAAATTGAGCCAAATGTGCTTCCTCTGTCCAGAAGTTCCTCTTCAGGGCACTATCCCAGGCCCACAATTCCTAGCTGTTTATTAAAGGCTTTCTCGCCTTTACTATGTATGAAATAAAATTTTCACTGATGATTACACAATTTTTAATGCTACTCACAGCACCTTGGGGTCTGAAGGTACTTAAGCAGCATGAACTTGTCAGAACTCAAGCAAGACAAATAACAGTTATGTCATATAGATGCCAGACATTAAACACGTGCATGGGAGAGTCTAACCTTTGCCCTTCCATGACATCACTATCGCCAAGTCCTTGTAATCTACATTATAGTAATCACTACAGGCCAGAAGCTTAACAAAACAACTTGCATAAATATTGAAGTCAGAGTTGAAATAACAAACAGTGAATGATTCATCTCCCGTTATCCCAAAACATCATAATAATAGGCAATATATCCTTCAAGAGTATAATGGAAATTACTCTTTTTGCCTGGTTGGATGCTGATGCCACAAAACCAAAGAAGCTGTAAATCATTCAGAATAGAGCAGGCTGTATGACTGACAGCCTAAGCATTCACTCTATCTGCCACTCACGTAGTGATTGAAGTGTAAACCATCTACTGTTGACGCTTTCTTCAACAGCATCTTCCAAACCTACAGCCTCACAAATCTGGAAGAACATATACAAATGGGACTTAGAAGCATCTGCAATTCTCTTCCGACAATTCAAAAGCTTTCTTAGCTTGGAAGCCTAGCCCAGTTCCTTTAATGTTGCTTGCCTGTATCCCTGGCATTATCTAATTAGCACCCTGGGGGTATCTCTCTCAGGAGTACTGCTGCAGGTCAAGTATGCAGTTCACTGCCAACTTTTCAAAGGTGATTAGGAATAAGAAAGAGATGCAGCCTTTTCTAGGATCACATATGTTTAATAAATGAAGGAAAAATTGGGGCACTTAAAATAAGTCTGAAAGAGAAGGCCTACATTAGGGCTTGTAGAGGAAAAACAATGCCAAAAGGGATTACGGCTTAAAGCCTAATAAATATTATTTAAGGAAGATATGAGCCAAAGCCGCATTCATGAAAATCATTTCCTAAAATAGTTGAAGCATTTACTGGTAATAATTGTTAAACACAAATACTTTTGCTTTATTTGAATCTACAAGCTAACTATTTGATCTGTGATAGAAAATCATGTGTTGCGAAGTGCCTTTCATTCTAAAGGGCATATTTAACTTTCTCCCATGATTTGAGGTGAAATTGGCCATGTTTCTATAAATAAAAGAACAGATTTCTTGCTTTTCTCATTCCCCCATCAGTTCTGAATACTATTATGTTGACTGAAGTCCCATATTGTGACACTTGACTAGAGTCCCATATAGATCAACCCCACACCCATCTTATCTTTCCCCCCAATGCTCCATTTCACAAATTAGCCATTTGCTTTCCAGTTCAGGTCAGAACGTGGGTTCAGTGAATGCTCGGAATCTGCACTCCCTCTGGTAGGTGTGAGTTTGGTAGGTCTGGCTGATTTCAGAATCATAACTCAGTATATGAGGAAAATAAAGCAAAGAGCAAGGAAAGGACAACAAGTTCATGACTGTTCTTTCTTTGTTCCTGTTAACCAGGAATGACACATGGAAATGACACATGTCATTTTCCTAATGACATTCTGGAAAAACATTTTGCTGCAGAGAAAAATAGCCTTAAATATTTGAGGAAGTGGATTTCTGAGGTCCAGTAGCTGGGATATAAGCCGAAAGATCTGGCAAGGGTCTGGAAAGCAGAATTTATTTCCTCATTAATAAGAGAAGGATTGAGAAAGCAAATCAGTATTTTTACCAGCAAAAATGATACAGCACCTGTATCTATGTACCTGGGATGTTGTTGCCAATTATTATCCATTCCTAGTTGTGCTATAAAGATTGTACTCAGGCTTCATATTAAACTATGGCAGTCATTGTGATTACAGTGCTCTCATAATTGGAAAAGTGCAACCTACCTATGATGAGGGAATCATCCCAAATATAGTCTATTAACTGGAGGTAGGGGTGTCATCTCTATTGTCCATGACTTACCTTAAGAATAAATAATATAATATCTAATGTATATTTTGTAGCTGATGCTAGAGAAATTGCTCAAACACTGAGAAGGAATTTATATAAGTATTTAGTACCATAGAAAGTTGCCAATTGGGCAGTTAAGTGCCAAGTAAATTATGTAATGAGCCCAAACAGGAAAATGAGACTTTGCCTTTTCCCAGAAATTGTGATAGAAGACGAAAAGAATCTGGAGAGAGAAAGAAATAAATTATCAGAAGCCAATTAGATAATAACATTGACATTTATTTAAAAGGCTAGAGGGTCTCTGCAGAAGACAGTACCATCTATTGTATTTCATATGAATCCATGTGTTTCTCAGAATGATGGACTGAGAATGTCCTGTGCAGGATAGACCAGTGGGCCTTCTGTAGAGGTTCACCTGGAGATACATTATGGAGGGCTTAGGTGTTTCCTGTGGAGAATGGGGTTGTGTGTGCATTGTAAAGTTTGAGCCCATTAACTTAGTAATTGGTTTTCACCCATTTTGTGCACTGTTCTGGCCTGATACCAAATTAGGATGAGAAGGCACAATCAAAAATTGTCAAAATTTGGATTTACTTCATTTAAAATTTCTATTAAGATTTTATTTTTCTTTTATAAATTTTACCAGTTAATGTATATTCTTAAGTGGGAACACATTTTCTCCCCTACCCAATGGGCATAAGGGAAATTGGAAGATGAAGAAAAATGGAGAGAGAGAGAGTGGGAAACTGAAGAGGAAGAGGGGGATAAGAGGTTAAAGAGCTATTTGATGCAATGACATATAATGGAGGCTCATCACTATAATGTGGTCTGATAGAGCCCTAAGCCAGAATGAGACTATGTGCTGTGATTGAGCAACTGCAGAGATCATGCGGGTTTGGAAAATCAGAGCCAGATGTTGAATCAAGAACACAGAATGATCTCATTAGGGGACACCACCAGTATTGCTACACCCCAGAGCGGACCATTCCCAGTACCTGAGACCAAAAAATAGTGAGACATTTCACCGAGGTTGTGGATTTGAGTGTTCAAGCTGATTGACAACCAACCATATTTGTGATCCCTAAACTCGAATAACTATGGAAGTAAAACTGGCATTTCTAAATGTGCACATTGTGAAGGCCACTGTGTGATGTTCTTGTGCCTTGCAGCACGTCCCCAAGGTCAAGGCAGATGTGACATTTTTACAACTGTATGGCCTCTATAAGATACAAATCTGTAAGATACCCAGGCAGCTGGAGCTCAGCTGCAATATATATATAGACTGGAAAGCTCAATACATATGGGCCGGAATGGACAGCTCCCCTGGTCTTAGATAGATTTTCTCTTCATGTTGAAGACTGGTACATTAAGAACTACCAAAATCTTGCCTGTGGTCTTTTCTGATCACCTCTTCCTTGGAGTCTCCAATCATCGACAGGAAGAGCAGAAGGCAGGCAGGGAGTCAGGGAAGTTGAGCATCAGCCTGCCATCCTCAGGGAACATGGAGGAACTAAAGAGGGATTACATAGGTTGGAGAATGACTGAAATCGCTCTTTGACTTTCTGATTCACTGGTTGGAAACATCCAAGGAAAACATCAAGAGATTCTTCATCCTCAAAGGTGTTCAGAAAGCCAGACAGTCAGAGGGAATTCTGTTAACTCCAGAAAGACTTGCCACAGTTTCTCCTTTTGCTTTTGAGGAGGGTGGATATGAGAGAGGAATTTTAAGATGTGACGAGCCAGGAAGCATTATACACTCTCCCTTGTCTTGTTTATAGTCTGCATAGGACACTTTGCTGAATCCATCAGAAGGGACAAGTGCACAGGAGTGGTGACATTGCCAGGCAGTGAAGACCACTTTAAAACCTCCCTGCAATGGACAATGATACCATCTTCTTCTCCAATCCTTGGTCAAGTTTGAGTTTGCCTCAGAGACCAGAGACAACCACAAGAAGAACAGGGCTATGCTTTTCAATAACTGGCCTGACTGATCCAACGTCCCCTTTACCATCAGTTCTGACAACCTTAAGGTACTGGAGATCTGGTTTGGAGGGGCTGAGCCATTTAACAAGAATTGGCTGGTGTGGTTTGGGAAGGTAAAACAAAAAAAAAGGGTCATGGTGTTCTTCGTCAATAACAGGAAGACTTTGTAAATCAGGTGCTATATGTACCAAGCTGTACTTGGTGGAGCTGTAGCCTGTACCCTGCTCATTCTCCTCAGTAATCATCTGGAACATCTTCCAGTTTATCTGAAGTTCCAAAATAGAATGAATCCATAAGATCATGTCACACGTCCCCAGAGAATAGGAGCAAAAGACTACCCAATGTAGCCCTAATCCTGATAGCAATCTTTTCCTGCAGCTGAATCAGGTGATTCATGGATAAAAAGTAAGTGGGCTCCAGTGTCACTAGGTACTGCGGTTCTACCTGTCATTGGTGTTCCTGAAGATAGGCCTGGCCCTGTTACCGAGCAACATCCCAGTCAGCTGGCAATTGCCACACTATCTATCCTTTCTGTCCTTTTGTGGAAGATTTCATCCAAGTTAACACCTTTAGCCTCATCCATTAGGCAATCATCATTGTGGAATGTACTGCGGACACTGCAGGACAGGGTTACTGTGAATTCTGTAGATTTGTTTCCTGAGCAAATGTTTCGTCTCCAGATCTGACCAACAAGTACCAAGATCTTGCTTGGTTGGTGGGGAGAGGAACCCTAGCAGTCAGAGATTTCTTGTGCAGATGACTTATCACCTTGAATGTATGCCTCCCTCAGGATGGCTGCAAAGATAAAGAAATGGTCTCCCACCTTTTTGCCGACTATGGATTTGCTAAGAGGGTGTGGAGAACAATGCAAGCATCTGTGTCCAGGATCATTGTCGGCAGCTGCGTAGCATACTCTGATTCATGGGCTGTTCCAGGGACATGCACTGAGACAGACACCAAGTACCTCTGGAAAGACATTATCTTGGTAAAGAACAGCTTTTCATCTTCCAGAAACTTGTTGGGAAGAAACTTCTTCCAGCACTGTGAGATGTCTGTAAGAAAATACTGCAGATTGGCTCAGTTCAGGCTGAAAGAGAATGTGTTCCTTCCTTTGTATGTAGGAGGTGCACAGATATTTGACTTCTATAAGTGTTACTGCTACAAAGTATATTGAAATTAACTTGAGAAGTCAGTACTGATTAAGTCAATGTCCCATCTGTGATTTGTTCAATTATATACAGTATGTCTCTCAACTTCCTGCATAATTGCTGCTTATCTTATTGGAAGGGAAAATTCTAATCCAATTTCTATTCCCTCTGATACACTGACAAACACAAAGCTAAAAGACATTGAATTACCTTCAAATCACTCAGTATATACCCCAGAGTAAACAGGCAGCATTTCAAAATCAAAGTTCTATTAATCTTAGATTGGTCTTAGCAAATAATATAGATGTTCTGCGAAGTAACATATATTAATTCTAATATTTCTGTGCACAGCTATTAGGTTACATTGAAGTTGTATCCAAACATAGATATGTTGATGACGGAGTTTAATCTGAGTTTTATTTGCTAGTTTGTTGGATAAATTGTATGTGTTGTATTTTAGATACCCTTTTCTTAATATCAAATTGCTGTACCAAGGCACTCATATAGTCAGTCCCAATTTGTTGCAGTTATTTTTAATTGGCCCAGCACTGTTAAGGTATCAGCTTTTCTGGTCAATAGTGCACAATATACTTCTCATGAACATAAAAGAGGGTGGAGTTTGCCTGTCAGACAAACCACACTGACTGATGCCAGAGCATGATTGAATATGATTTCAGTTATGCAATGCAGCCTTGATCAGTCTATGTTTTTATACCCTTAACACTAAACGTAGCTCAATTCATTTGTCCTGGCATCTGGAACGTAAGTAAACTTTGAAATTATTATTTGAAAATATAAGGAGAATTTTACATTTTTGTGAGTTTGTCATATTTATAACTTGTTACTTCTGTAATATTTAGAGAAAATACAAAAAAGGCTGGAAATTTTTAATTCTCTTCAGTTATAGAATATGTTTGAATTTGTGTTACATTCTTCATCCCCTGCTCATCCTGTCCCTCTGTCCTCTTCCTGTCTTTTGTTTCTTGTGCACTGCTAATTTGTATCGCACCCCATTGGTAGCCTTGCCCTCAATTGCCCAAGACCTACAATCTGAAATTTCCTGTGTCTGCCTTCTTACCTCTGTACCGCTTCATCTTCCTTTCAGCCACTTCATAAAATCTGGTCCTTTAACTTCATGCTCAGTTGAAAAGGATGCCACTTTGATGAAGGTGGCAGCATAGGTTGAATACAAGCATCATCATTATGGAATTCCACCTGGCATCTTTTAACTTAGCACCGCTAAGCAGCCACTCAACAGCAGGAAGGAAACAACACCACCAGCACTGCTTAAAAGAATCAGCCACTGTTCTCAGCCTGCTCTGTGCCTGATTTTGTTTTCAGACTGTTACTGTGATTCAACAAACATATGGTGTTTTTCTATAGTTGCTTCAAGTTATGAGAACTTAAAGGAGGTTCTTGAAGACCTATTGCTGACTTTAATTTTTGCACAAGTGAGTTATGGATATATAGCAAGGAAATGGAGGGAGGACACAGAGCAATGCAAGGTGCTGTAAGAGCAGAAGGAGTAGGAAAATATTTATCTCCTGGAGGCTGTATCCTCTTGTGGTTACAGCAAATGATGCCTTGGGTGCATCTAAGTGTGTGATACCTCTGCTCCAATAAGAATGTCACCATGGAATTCTGGTTTATGGTACGGAGCAAGGATTGCTTTACTTTTGAAAGTGAACTTTGAGGTGTTTATATTTCTTCAGGCAAAAGCTGGGAATATTTGAAAGAACTTATAGTGTGTACATGTAGGGGAGATTATTGTGACTATTCAAAAATAGGTAATTCCATTTAATTTTCTTTTCCCAAGGAAAATACACAACTCTTTGGACATGCTGGGTTTCCCATGTTGCAATATGCCACTACAAGCACCTTGATTTGCAGCTAGTGAAAGGGATTTCATCCAACATAAATTAGTATATGTTCGTAAACAATTTATCAGGCACCCTAGGGTCTTATCTTCTATCAACAGTTACTGTAGTTACTGACTTGTCAAATCCTCCGGGATATTCAGCTGTGCAAAGTTAAAAGACAATGGAATAATGGGTTCATAATGATGGTCAACTGCACTTGAGCTATTTTGGAAAATCTAAAGAGGTTTCTGGGTAGAAATGGCAACATGTTGATATTACACACTTAGGACAAACAAAGAAGCTTGTGCCTTTACACAATGCACAACAAAGTAAACAATTGCTGTTGATTGTTGAAATGATTCTGCTCTCTGAATCATCCTAATGCCTCCTAAAGCATTCAGCAGAATGTGTGTCAAAGGTTGCAATTTTCTGTTAAATAATTCAGACTTGCCATTGCAAGGCACACAAAAAAAACAGGTTTTTTCAGTTTCATTTTCATGTGTTGATTAATGGTTGTATTAACTTTAACAGAGCATACAAAAAAGTGTAGTTCTGAACAAGTTAGCCTAGTAACTTCTCTCATGCATTTTAATAGTGCTTTAAGTAGTTGGATAGACAAGGACTGATTAGAAATAGCCAACATGGTTTTGTGCATGCTGGATCATGTCTAACCAACCTTATAGAGTTTTCTGACAAATTTACCAGGAAAGCCTGTGGTGAACTACATATACCTGTCTGGACACGCCCCCTGCTGACTGCTTCTGTGGCTCCTCCCACATGCACATCTTTGCCACCCAGGGGTCACCCGATTTTACCATTTTGTGAAAGCCTGGAACCTGCCTTACTCCCTGGAGGACATCAGGACGATGACCAGGGTCTGCCAAGTCTGCGCTGAGTGCAAACCGCACTTCTACCTTCCTGAAACGGCGCAACTTGTCAAGGCTACCCGCCCCTTTGAGCGACTGAGTGTCGACTTTAAGGGCCCCCTTCCCTCCACCGACCGCAATGTCTATTTTCTCAATATTACCGATGAGTACTCGCAGTTCTCCTTTGCCATCCCCTGCCCCGACACCACTACCACGTCCGTCATAAAAGCCCTGCGCCAGCTCTTCACTCTGTTCGGATATCCCTGCTATATCCACAGTGATAGAGGGTCCTCCTTTATGAGTGACGAGCTGCGCTAGTACCTGCTGGCTAGGGGCATTGCTACTAGTAGGACCACGAGCTATAATCCCCGGGGAAATGGACAGGTGGAGAGGGAGAATACCACAGTGTGGAAGGCCACACTTTTAGCCCTTAAGTCAAAAGGGTTGCCGGTCTCTCGATGGCAGGAGGTCCTCCCTGAGGCACTCCACTCTATCCGCTCCCTGTTATGTACGTCCACCAACGCCACCCCTCACGAGCGCCTATTCTCTTTTCCCAGGAAGTCTGCCACTGGAATCACCCTACCGGTTTGGCTGACGTCCCCAGGGCCAGTGCTGCTCCGGAAAAATGTGAGGAGTAATAAATACTCCCCGCTGGTCGAGAGGGTTCACCTTCTACATGCGAACCCCCAGTATGCCTACGTGGTCTTACCTGATGGGCGGGAGGACACGGTCTCCGTCCGCGACCTGGCGCCCGCAGGAACAGCAGACCACTACCCTGAACACTCCACGGTAACTATGAACCCTGTACCCGAGGTGACACCGCGCACACCAAGCCCTACACAGACTCCTCACGACACTCTTATACCGGGCATCTTGCACACGCGTGAGGGATCACTGACGCCTATTGGGCTGACACCTCCAGTTAGGCCGGAACCAGCACAACCTCTGTCTCTGGTGCAATCACCACCGGCACCTGTGCAATCACAGCCGGTGCTACGTAAATCGCAGTGACAGATTCGACCACCTGATAGACTTAACCTGTAAATATACTTGTAAGAAACTTCGCCACATGGGGACTCTCTTTTAAAACAAAGGGGGGGGGTGAATGTGGTGAACTACATATACCTGTCTGGACACGCCCCCTGCTGACTGCTCCTGTGGCTCCTCCCACAGACCCTGGTATAAAGGCGATTGAGGCCTGAGCCCGGCCTCATTTCTCCAGGATGTAGTATGGTGGTCAACTACTGCTTGTTCTTTTTTCCAAGCGATATCTCGCCTTTACGTCTCAGAGAGAGTTATTGATGGTGCATCAAAGCCGATGAAGCGAAGGCAGTGGATATTGTCTACATGGCCTTTAGCATAGTCTTTGACAGGTCCCTCATGGAGGTTCAGTCACTTAGCATTCAGGATGAGGTAGTAAATTGGTTTAGACATTTGCTTCACTGGAGAAGCCAGGGAGTGGTAATAAATGGTTGCCTCTGACTGGAGCCCTGTGCCAGGTGGTATACCAAAGGGATTGGTGCTGGGTCCATTGTTGTTTGTCATCCATCTCAATGATCTGGATGATAATGTAGTAAACTGGGTCAGAAAATTTCAGATGACACTAAGGCTGGGGGTTGTAGTGGACAGTGAAGAAGGCTATAACGGCTTGCAGTGGGATCTAGTCCTGCTGGAAAAAGTAGACTAAAAATGGCAGATGAAATTTAATGCAGACAAGTGTGAGTTGTTATACTTTAGGAGGTAAAAACAGGGCAGGACTTACATGGTGAATGGTAGGACATTGAGGAGTGAATTAGTATGCAGGGATCTTTGCATATAGATCTATAATTCCTTAAAAGAGGCATCACTGGTAGATTAAGCCATTAAAAAAAAGCTTTTTACACATTGGTCTTCATAAATCAAAGGAGTACAGGAGTAGGGATGTTACACTGAAGTTGTGTAAGACATTGGTGAGGCTTAATTTGGAGTATTGTGTGCAATTCTGGTCACTCACCTACAGGAAAGATATCAATAAGATTGAAAGAGTGTAGAGAAAATTTACAATGTTGCCTATACCTGAGAACCTAAGTTAAAGGTTGTATAGGTTATCACTTTATTCTGTGGAGCATAGGAGAATGAGTAAGATTTGATAGAGATATACAAACTTATGATGGGTGTAGATACAGTTATTGCAAGCAGGTTTTGTCTACTATGGTTGGGTGAGACTAGATCTAGATGTCATTGGTTAAGGGTGAAAGATATAATGAGGGGGAACTTCACTCAAAGGGTGGAGAGAGTGTGGAACAAGCAGCTTGTGAAAGCAGTGGACATGGGTTCAATTTCAACATTTAGGGAGATTTGGATAAGTAAATGGATGGGAGGGTTGTGGCAGGCTGTGGTCTGGGTGCTGGTTGATAGGACCAGCAGAATAATAGTCTGGCATAGTCTAGATGGGCCAAAGTGCCTATTTCTGTGCTGTAGTATTCTATGGCTCTCTGACTATATTTCTGAAATTTCAAGAATAATGTGAAGGTTTGCAAATGCAATGTTGAACTATTTCAACATTAGTGGATTACACTGAGCAGTACTACGCTGACAGTTTCAGCATGATGTAATCAATTGATCCAATTCAAGTTCTTGTATTTAGTGCCATTTAGTCTGAAATCTTGTTGCAGCTCACAGCGACATGAAGAGCAGAGTTTCTGCCTCACAACACCAGTGATGCTGGTTCAGTTTTGATCTCTGGTGCTGTCTGTTGGCTGGTTGCACATTCTCTCCCTTCCTCCGCCACTCTGATTGTCTCTCATATTCCAGAAGCATGTGTTACCTGAAAATTGCCTCTAGTGTAATGTGGAGCATGGAGGGCTGTGGTTAGAATTGATGGGAATATGCATATTTACCCACTTATTCCGGCTTCCTCTCAACGGATGATAGCTTTTACAACTTTATTGGCTAGGAGAGCCATTGTGCTTAAATGGAAGGACTCTAATCCACCTATTGCTATTCATTGGCTTACCTCCATTATGTCTTGTTTAAGTTTAGAGAAAATTAGAAGTCAGACATTTGATACGTCCTCTAAATTTGAGGAAACCTGGTGACCTTTTATTCAATATTTTCATGTGCTCTGACTTATGGCCCTTCCAGTTACTTTTTTGAAGTTTTGGATTTGATCAGAAATTTTTTCTTCAGTTTTTTTTGGCTTTTTACTCTCAGTTTGAGCTGCCCAGTTCTTTTTTTCTTTTTTTTTTGTTTTATTTGTGTTTTGGGTTTTTTTTTGTATATGTCAATTATAAAAGTTTATTTATCTTTGTTTTTCTTTTTATGGATAAAAGAAGAATCAATTACCTTTCTCTTTATTATATACTATTAGATTAATACTTTGATCTTGATAATGTTTATTTTTCCTTTTATTCAAACTGTTATTGATATAGATGTTTGTGATAATTCTCCTCCTGCTTATATATATATATGTGTGTATGTGTGTGTACTTTTTTATTTAACTAATAAAAAGATTGATAAAGAAAGAATTGATGGAAATATGGAGAGAATTGGTTACAGGAAAAATTTGTGGAAGAATGGGATTGAAAGGTACATTTAACGACAGAGAAATGTATACAATATACATCCTGAAATGCTTTTTCTTCACAATCATCCATGAAAACAGAGGAGTGCCCCAAAGAATGAACAACAGTTAAATGTTAGAACCCCAAATTCCACCCCCCAGCTCCCCTCCCTCCCGCACGAAAGCGGCAGCAGGCAATGATCCCTCTCCCCCCACCGGCAAAACAAAGCATCGGCACCCACCACCGAGCACTCAAGCATGAGCAAGACAATAGCAAAGACACAGACTTGCAGTACTCCAAAGATGACATTGTTCAGCCAGCATTTGACATACCACAGGCTCTCTCCCTCCCTAATGAGGGAGAAAGAGGTGTCTCCGTTTCACAACGAGAGGGGAGACAGAACAAGTCAAGTCAAGTCACTTTTATTGTCATTTCAAACCATGACTGTTATGTACAGTACATAGTAAAAATGAGACAACGTTTTTCAGGACCATGGTGTTACATGACACATTACGAAAACTAGGCGGAACTATGTAAAAAACAACGCAGAGAAAAAAAACAACTACACTAGACTACAGACCTACCTGGGACTGCATAAAGTACACAAAACAGTGCAGGCATTACAATAAATAATAAACAAGACAATAGGGCAGTAAGGTGTCAGTCCAGGTTCTGGGTATTGAGGAGTCTGATAGCTTGGGGGAAGAAACTGTTACATAGTCTGGTCGTGAGAGCCCAAATGCTTCAGTGCCTTTTCCCAGATGGCAGGAGGGAAAAGAGATTGTATGAGGGGTGCATGGGGTCCTTCATAATGCTGTTTGCTTTGCAGATGCAGCGTGTAGTGTAAATGTCCGTGATGGCAGGAAGAGAGACCTCTTCTCAGCTGACCTCACTATCCGCTGCAGGGTCTTGCGATCCGAGATGGTGCAATTTCCGAACCAGGCAGTGATGCAGCTGCTCAGGATGCTCTCAATACAACCCCTGTAGAATGTGATCAGGATGGGGGGTGGGAGATGGACTTTTCTCAGCCTTTGCAGAAATTAGAGACACTGCTGGGCTTTCTTTGCTATGGAGCTGGTTTTGAGGGACCAGGTGAGATTCTCTGCCAGGTGAACACCAAGAAATTTGGTGCTTTTAACGATCTCTACCGAGAAGCTGTCGATGTTCAGCGGGGAGTGGTCGATCCATGCCCTCCTGATGTCAACAACCATCTCTTTTGTTTTGTTCACATTCAGAGACAGTTTGTTGGCTCTGCACCAGTCCGTTAGCCGCTGCACCTCCTCTCTGTAAGCTGACACGTCATTCTTGCTGATGAGACCCACCACGGTCGTGCCATCGGCGAACTTGATGATGTGGTTCGAGCTGTGTGTTGCAGCACAGTCGTGGATCAGCAGAGTGAACAGCAGTGGACTGAGCACACAGCCCTGGGGAGCCCCCATGCTCAGTGTGATGGTGTTGGAGATGCTGCTCCCGATCCGGACTGACTGAGGTTTCCCAGTCAGGAAGTCTAGGATCCAGTTGCAGAGGGAGGTGTTCAGGCCCAGTAGGCTCAGCTTTCCAATCAGTTTCTGAGGAATGATTGTGTTGAATGCTGAACTGAAGTCTATGAACAGCATCTGAATGTATGTGTCTTTTTTGTCCAGGTGGGTTAGGGCCAGGTGGAGGGTGATGGCAATGGTGTCGTCTGTTGAGCAGTTGGGACGGTACGCAAACTTTAGGTGGTCCAGTGAGGGGGGCAGCAAGGTCTTGATATGCCTCATGATGAGTCTCTTGAATCACTTCATGATGATGGATGTGAGTGAACAGGACGGTAGTCATTTAGACAGGACACTGAAGACTTCTTCAGCATGGGGACGATGGTGGCGGCCTTGAAGCATGTTGGAACAGTGGCGCTACTCAGGGAGATGTTGAAGATGTCAGTGAGAACTTCTGCTAGCTGGTCTGCTCATCCTCTGAGCACTTTACCAGGAATGTAGTCTGGTCCAGCAGCCTTCCGTGGGTTGACCATGCACAGGGTTCTTCTCACATTGGCTATGGACAAACAGCTCGCTGGTTTATGATGTTAAAAGTCCGTTGTGTCACTTTTTTCGAGCTCTGTGCCCAAAGATCTCAGGTCTCTGGGCACACAGCCAAAGATGTTCCAACTCCCACGACACACTGCTCCAGGACACTGACCTTCAATCCGCCCATCTCCAGAGCCCTAAGATCCTAGGCCCCCAAAGGCGAGACAGACTCTTAGGCCGAGCCCTTGGCGTGCCGAACAACTGCCATTTGTGAAACCCTGAGTGCGGTTCCTATTCACGCAAAGGACCATAGTCAGTGTGTAACTGCAGGTCAGGATCTTCAAAAGAACCCTGGAAGGGAAAAATAGAGATATTAAAGATGGAAATAGAGCTGTTTCCAAAAGATATGTAGGAGGCAAGAGCTTCCGAAAGTAAATTGTGAAGATGAGAATGTATCAAAGCTGAGCAAGTACAAAGAACACATATTAGCTCTTAAAATGGAATGGAAATCTGGAGAAATACAGTAGTGTTGGTAGTACTTGGCTCTTCAGTACATGTGGTTTTTAAGCTATAGTGATAATTATCAGATATTGTCCTTTAGAAACTATTCTTGGGTCCTCTGTACTTACCTTGAATGCTTGAGAGAGGGTTCCACTAGCTTAAATTCCGATTTTCTTCTGATGATGTTTCAGCCTCTTCTACTATCAGCTGGTCTCATTCCTCTACAAGAGTCTAGTTTCACAACCATAATGCCAAGTATTCTTCTTTGAACTTGTGATTACTTGAACCCTTTCAGAATTGCCTCATCACAGATGTCTTTTCCACTGTCAGACCCTATAGTGTAGATAATGGCTGGCATGCATTCTTGCAATCCTTCCTTTGTCATTATTGCATTTAGATCCAAGTTTTGCAGCATGTGTTTGTCACCCTGTCTACAAGTTGGACACAGACTGTAGTCTGTCTGTAACAGATGTATTTAATTGTTAATATACATGAGCTGCAGGTATCACACATATACCACATCCCTCTTTATTAAAGTACCCAGAAATAGACTCAATATTGCTCTACTCTGAGCTAAGATGATTTCCAACTCCTCAATAATATAGCTCTGGGAATGTGTGGAGGGATTTTTTAGACTATGCAATGACCATTGGAATACAGAGGTGAGATAGGCACATTGTAGTTCCTCTCCACACCTTGTGGTACATCGGGAGGCAACCTTGCCATTTCTTTACCATTTGCCTTTCTGTATGAGGCTGACTTGCTAGCTCACTGCTCAACCCAGCACAGGTGGAAAGCATGCAAGGAGCTGGCCAGATTCCAAACTCGTTTGATTCAAACATAATTTCCTTCAATGTCCGGTGTTGATGCCATAAACCATTAGCCAGCCTTAGAGAGTCTTGCATTACCTCCAAACTATACATTTTAGAATCACTAGATAGCTTAAAGTTACTATCTTAGGATAGGCAGACAGTTGCGAACTAGGAAAGGTGCATAACTAAAGGTCACAGCCTAGAAATGAAATCTGGCAATGGAGCACTGCCAGTGAAGTCAATGCTGAGGCGCACCAAAAACAATTGCACACAAAGGGAGTTTCACCTGGATAAACTGCCACAGTGATCAATTTTAAATGGAATCATGCCCAATGAAACCTTGTATGCTATACAACTGAGTACAACTGACATTTTTTCAGATGTCAGTCAAACACTTCACATCATAATTTATGCCATTCCCCATACCAACAAGCTTTTGGAGAGCCAAATTCCTCTTTATTCACAGTGGTACAATTAACAGTGCTTCACAATGCTTTGTTTCATTTGTGAGTATTTAATGGAATATCCCATAGCATTTCGCATATCTCAATGACTGCAGCCTTGGAAAGACCAGGACTGTAAAGACATTACTGCTGAGAATCAACTTCAATGGCTATTTCCATGCTGACACTGCTGGTAGCAATCGATCATTGCAGGCAAAATGACTGACATCTCAGGGTGGATCTGTGGAGGAGGTGAACATATGCCAATCAGTAACGGGATTACTCCATTGGAATCTTCAGAGATCCTACCCAGACTGGTTCTCCAAAGCTCTTATTATGGAGGTTCTAGAATACAGGTCTATAACAGGCTGTATTATAATGCCTGGACTAGCTTCTCTGCGAAGCTCAAGGTCTCCTTGACTTTTAAGGCGTTGGCCATGGGGTTGAAGAAGACCTCTGCCATAGCTCCCATGTAGCTTTGCTTCCATTGGCTGCCCACCAGGGCATCAGAGTAGTAATCCAGGCATGACTTTCATTGACAGATTAGTTTATCTTGGTGACCAGGAGGCATTTCAGGCACTGTGATTGCCTGATATTGCTGTATTTCCACCCATCTGCTCATAAGTTCTTCTATTAATAACTTAGATCTTTTCCTTGACCGGAAAGATGCCCAAGCCCCCCAATGCTCCAATGGTCATTTCTCATCTAGAAGAATTTTCTGATGGAGAATGCTATCTTTCTAGAAAGTAGACCTAATGCTGAGAATCAGTATCAGAATCAGAATCAGGTTTAATAACACCAGTACATGTTGTGAAATTAGTTGTTTTGTGTCAGCTGTACATTGCAATACAAAATAATTTTAAAAACATAAATTAGAATAAGAAATATAGATAAACAATAATTAAGTGCAAAAAGAGAGCAAAAACGTCAGGTAGTGTGCATGGGTTCATTGTCCATTCAAAAATTTGATGGCAGAGGGGAAGTAGCTGTTCATGAAATATTGACTGAGTGTCTCCAAGGCTCCTGCACCTCCTCCTTGATGGTAGCAATGGAAACAAGGCCTAGATAATAGAGGTCCTTAATGATGGATACCACTTTCTTGAGGAATTTCCTTCCGAAGGTATCTTGGATAATGAGGAGGCTCATGCCCATGATGGAGATGACAGAATTTACAATTTTCTGCAGTTTTTTAGGATCCTGTGCAGTGGCCCCTCCTTACCAGATGGAACCAGCTAGAAGGCTCTTCAGAGTTGTTGATATGCAGAAACTGCTTACCCCTTCTGCTGCTTTTCCCTCAAAGAGGATTAGTGTGTGTTCCATTGATTTCCTCTTCCTGAAGTCCACAATTAATTCCTTGGTCTTACTGACACTGTGTGCAAGGTTGTGGTTGCTACAACACTCTACCAGCTGATCTATCTCACTCCTGTATGTTTCCTCGTCACCCTCTGAAATTCTGCCAGAAGCAGTTGTGTCATCAGCAAATCTATACATGCTGTTTGAGCTGTGGCAAAGCACATAGACATGTTGGTAGACGGAGTAGAGCAGTGAGCTAAACACACATACTTGAGGTGTGCCAGCATTGATTGTTAGCAAGGAGGAGATGTTGTTTCTGATATGTACTGACTGTAGTCTGCTGGTGAGGAAGTCAAGGATCTAGTTACAGAGGGAGGGACTGAGGCTCAGGATTTGGTTCTTGTTGGTTAGAACTGAGGGTATGGTTGTGTTGAACGCTGTTCAATAAACAGCAGCCTGATGCAGGGATTACTATTGCTCGGATAAAGACCCAAAAAGATTGCATCTGCTGTAGATCTCTAGCGGCAACAAACAAACTGCAGCAGGTCCAAGTCTTTACTTAGTCAGGAATTGATTCTGGCCATGACCAACCTCTTAAAGCATTTCATCACTGTAGATGTGAGTGTTAGTCATTGAGGCAGCTCACCCTACTCTTCTTGGACACTAGTATAATTGTCACCCTTTTGAAACAGACTGCTGTGGTGAGAGACTGAAGATGTCCTTGAACACTCCCATCAGTTGATTGGCACAGATTTTCAAGGCCTTCCAGGTACACCATCAGGGCCTAAGGTCCTGTGAGGGTTCACACTCTTGAAAGATATATTAATGTCGGCCTCTGAGACAGAGAGCTCATGGTCACTAGATGCTGAAGGGATTCACACAGGTGTATTTTTTATCCTCCCTTTCAAACCATGCATAAGAGGAATTGAGCTCATCTGAGAGTGAAGCATCAGAGTCATTCATGATGTTAGATTTCCCCTTGTAGGAAGTGATGGCCTGCAAATCCTGATAAGACTGACCTGCATCCAATTCCATCTCAAACCTCTATTGGAATTGGGGTTTCTTTTGCTCTTAAAATATCCTTCAATAGGTCTAGATAGACTTCCAGTACAGTTCTGGATCATCAGTCTTGAGTGCCACAGATTTAGCCTTCAGCAGTCTACGAATTTCCTGGTTCATCCGCAACTTTTGCTTTGGGTGTGTCTGGTATGCTTTTGAAGGCACGCACGGGCTTTGATGAAGTTGGTGACAACTGTGGCATATTCATTCAGATTCAAAGATTAGTTCTTGAATATTGTCCACTCCACACTGTAAGACAGTCCTCCACCTCCTTTGGCCATATTTTCTTGGCCTTCACCACTGCTGCTGCAATCTTTAGTCTTTGCCTACACGCTGTGAGTAGAAATACAGCCACGCGATCAGGCCTTCCAACGTATGGATGTGGGATAGTACATTAAGCATTCTTAATGGTGGTATAACTGTGGTTAAATGCATTGGCTCCTCTTCTTCTGCGGGTGATATGTCGGTGACAGTTGTTCAGAGACTTCTTCTAGCTGGCCTGGTTGAAATCTTCCACAATAGAAGGGTAGGCAACAGGATGCACTGTCTTGTGACAGCTGATTATGGTGCTCAGCTCCTACTGAGTATTTGTGACATTGGCCTAATGTATGCAGCAACCAGGATGATGGTGGAAAACTCCTTTAGCAGGTTAAATGGATGAAACTTGACCTCTAAATGTTCCAGGTTGGGTGAGAAGGACTGAGACAGAACCACCACATCTTTGCATCATGACCAGGTAATTATAAAGCATACTCCACCTTTTCTACCTATTTGCAGAGCTGCATCTGAACTGACACGGGTATGCCATGTTTTTGTAAAGCAAAGTACACAGCAGTCTCTGATGTTCTTCTGGTACTGCAATCTTGCTCTGAGTTCTTTATTTTTATTTTCCAAAAATCAAAATGTACATTTTGCCAGTAGAATAGTCAGGAGTAGGGATCAAAAGTCTCTGCATTTCAATCATACCTGCAAAATGACTCAGCACCCACGCTTCCATTTTCTTAAAGGGGAATTACACTCCTGACCTGAGTCTGTCGTCTGGTGTCTGTCAATTTTGAGAATCAATAGATGTTTTAAACTTCTGAAAACATTGTTGCTTATAGCACCATTCTATGGCTGTGTCTGTGGCTTTCAGCTGTAGTAGTCCTAAACAGGAGTATTTGTTTAATCCTAACAGAGCTGCATGCAAAGAATCACCACTTATTGGTACCACCTTGACTGAAATGCTGCCAGATCTTTGGCCAATGCTGTCTGGAGAGATAGATCCTGAATTACAAAGAATATCCCCTATTGCTCTGGTCTTGATACCAATTTTCAGTCTTCACCATAGAAATGCCGTGGACAATATTGCAGATGTTTTAAGAATGAGATTCAGGTGCCTGCTTCAGCCCAACGTGAAACAGGAGGAGAGGAAGTACAGTAGAGTCCAGCTAACCCTCCAGTGAATATTAGGAAGTTAGTAAGACCTTAAGGAAACTCTGCCCATGGCATCCAGTGTCAGCTACATAGTGGCTGCCATACAGTGAGGGAAAATATTGTGTGTGCATAGTATGACCTATACCCAGACGGTATTTGGTGCTATGATTGGCACTGAAGCCATTCCAAGTTCCAGCCTGATGTTGAGTTCACAAAATGTTGTTCAGAGATGTATAACATAAAAATGCAACAGTTATGAATGCACAATACAGTAATGGTGGTACAATGCTCAAAATAGATCCATAAATAGGCTTAGAAAAATCCATGCACATTATTTCAATGTGTAAATAGGAATTTTGCTATTTGCCAGTCTTGGGGCCATTTTGTGACAGATGTAAATTTATTAGTTTTGTTCAGTCAGTGTGGAATTCATTTTTTGTGAACAGTAACATTTTTAAGTGTGGATATTGTGCCAAACAAATATCAGATGTGCTGACATGAAACCTATCTGATAGTGTGAGTACTAATTTTACATTAGGAATGATTTCAAGTTAAGGAGATTATAGCTCAATTTTTACTCAAGAAGAGATGCTCACCAATTCATGTTCTAGGTTTGTGTTTTGTTCTTTTTAGTAAGAAATACTCTTTTTGTATGAAGTATGAATCTATCATGAATCTGTCTTTACTGAGTGATGCATTTTCTTTTAGACTTGGGAAGAACATGGATTCATGACTCATTCTGTTAAACAGTTTATTTTTATTTCAGTGAACAGAAGTTGAAATATGAATTGATTTGGGAGTAAGTAAAACCACCAGCCTCTGACATCCTGAAGACAATGCTGAAGTCAGTAATAACCAATTCCAGGTAGCAATTCCAGACCAACATCTCAGTGCTCTCTGGATTATGGTTCAATGTAAATGAATAGAGTTTTGTCTTATGAGCTCCTGCTTGGCCTTCATTGAAACAATTCAAAGTGACTTACAAGTCAGGATAGAGTTAGATAGAATTCATCAAACGAAAGGTCTAATTTAGTTTTTGCCCTCTTTGATTAACTTTGTGCCATTTATTTGTCAATATGTAAAAAAAACTGTTTTATCACATCTGCAAGCCTGTTTATTTGATTCCTAAATACGGTTTTACTTTTGCAGGGGGATTTTACTTGGAACACCATGTTTGGACAAAGTGTCACCCTGCAGCCTGTTCCTATTCAGAGCCTCTCAGAGCTGGAGCGAGCAAGACTTCAGGAGGTGGCTTTCTACCATCTGCAAAGGAAAGATCTGGGCTGTCAGATCACCATCCCCAAAGGTACTATCATCACAAGTATGGTGCCTGTACAAACTTATGTGAACCAAACCGAGTCTAATAATATGCTGCAGATTATATAGCCTGTTATTTATTTACTGAGATACAGTATGGAACAGGCCCTTCTGGCTTTCAAACCTCGCTACACAGCAAACCCCTGATTTAACCCTTGCCTAATCACAGGACAATTTACAATGCCCTATTAACCTATCAACCGGCACGTCTCTGGGCTATGGGAGGAAACTGGAACACCTGGAGGAAACATACACGTTATAAGGAGAACCTATAAACTCCTTACAGACAGCAGCGGGAAATTAACCTGGGCCACTGGCACCAGAAAGCATTGTGCTAACCCCTACACTATTGCGCCTTCCTTACCATCATGGATAATGCCTTGGGTAGACCCTGTCTCTGAATCATCTAAAAATAATATGAAAACATCTTGTATTTTTGAAGGTGTGTGCTAAATTCAACTTGAACTTTCCTAGAATATCATTTGTAATCTTTGTTGAACTATTGGGTGCTATTTGCTTACAATTTTACTGTGGTTTTAGTCATAATATACAACAGTTATGAAATTACTTCCTTGCAACTTTTCATCCATTATTTGTATACCAAAGTGGCAAAAGTCTTTCTTAACACAGCAAGTCAAATTTCTCCATTGTGCTTTTTCAAAACTTTAGTCCAATTACCCTTTGTGCTGCAACTGAATCTCCATTGATCATTGATATGTGGCAGATTGACAGTGAATGATGCATCTGGGTTTGTATTGTTGTCAGGGACAATTGATTACACACATCTTTTAGGAGCACATACCACCAGGCTTCAGGACAGCTTTTATCCCACTGTTACTAGACCCTTCAATGGACCTCTGGTAAAATCAGGTGGATATTTGACCTTACAATCTACCTCATTATGACCTTGCACTTTATCACTACCTGCACTACACTTTTTCAATGGCTTTTACACTTTATTCTGCATTGTTAGTGTTTTACCTTATTTTAGCTCAGTGTGCTATGGAATGATTTGATCTGTATGAAAAGCATGCAAGACAAGCTTTTCACAGTATCTTGGTACATGTGACAATAATAAACCAATACCACTATCAGTTGATTTGAGTAAAGTTAAAAAGTACTCAATTTAAAAATGTTTAACTACAGCTGTGCATCTATTAAAGAGTAAGATGACCATTCACATGGCAGCTATTATTTTCTGTATGAATTAAGTGGTTAGAATGAGCTGAAAGTCATGATTAATATTTGCAAACTGTCTGACTCCTCTTGCCATGATGGTGGGACAGCAACTGATTGTACCCTGCTCTTGTCCCGTGTTCGGATCTGCTGCATATTCCATTCACAATACCACTTGATGCAGTGGTGTTTCTGAGAAGAGTTGTCACAAACAGTAGTGGACAATTATCAGAATTCATAGGGATAACATCAGACCAGCACATAGAAATTATACCATTCAATCAAATGTCTTTTCAAGGAAATTCCCAGAATTTCAGGTTCTTTGAGCTTAAAGAACACAGTTCTTTTGAGTTGGTGCTAAAGATAGATTCGCTTTATTTGTCACATGTACATCGAAGCACTAAAACCCACCGTGAACTGCTTCATTTGCGTCTTAGCCAACAAATTCTGAAGATGTGTTTGGGGCAGCCCGAAATGTTGCCATGTTACCGGTGCCAACATTACATGCCCAGAACTTACTAACCCTAACCCACTCGTCTTTGGGAATGTGGGAGGAAACAGGAGCATTCAGAGGAAACCCACAAAGACACAGGAAGAATGTACGAACTCCTTCTATTCCCTTGTTTTAAAAAAAGGTAATGAGGACAATGTCAGCAAGTGTAGGTCAGTAAATCTCATTTCGGTGCTGTAGAAACTTATAGAAGCAATCACTCAGGGCAGAATTATCAACCACTTAGAGATCAGGACAACATGAAGAAAAGCAAGGTATTCATATCTTGACATATTGACAATGATGTGGTGGAGCAGGTTCAAAGATTCCTTAGAAAAATGAATTGAATCAGTATTTGTAAGAAGGCTACAGGGAATGCAACCAGTTGCATTGCTCATGCAAAGAGCCAGCGCTGACTCATACGTTTCCTTCTGTGCTTATCTATGACTCTGTGATTCATGGTGTCACTGCTTTTGAACCACCTCTTCATGTTCCATTGTTATGAATCACCTATCCGACAGTCCCAATGCCACTAACTTACTGGTGAAAGTATCAGGGCTTGCGCTTGCAAGGAGGGAAGCAAAGGAAGTAGATGATGATTTAATACAGAATGTGGCAAGATAAAGGTCTTGCACAGGGAAGGCGTCTCTTTCTCAGACTCTTTATTACTGTCCATGTCAGATTGGACTCCTGAATTCCTCTCAAGCTGCTTCTTTATCCTTCTGCATTTGATCTCATTGCTATGATGAATCAGAAAAAGAGGGTCAGATGGAGGGTGGGTGAGTGGGTGTGATTGGGTGGAAGAATATGCAAAAAGGCTGCATGCTGATTTTCCAGATTATTATTGATTACTTGCATAACATTTGTTCAACACATGTTATGCCAATTAACTTCTTTCAAAAAGATCAGCGCTTACTCATACTGACATGTTCTGGTGCTGTGCAAAGGATTCACATATTAGATTTTTTTCCTCTATTCCCTTTTTTTGCTATTTATTATGGAAGTTAATTTCATCAATAAAACAGCATTACTGACAATGTTCTTCAAGGTTCAAACCTTAGCCACTGGGGTATATTGTAAATAATGAGGAAATTGGGCTATTTCTTTTGTCCATTACATTTTAATTTAGTAACCTTTCATCAGAAAAGTTTGACAGAAGTTTGTTAAACTGAAACAATAAATCTATTTTTCTCTCCATTTGTCCTACCTGACCTGCTGAGTATTTTTTTCACATTTTCTGTTTTGTTTCAGATATTCAGCATTGCAATTTGATATTTTTGTAAACACTGTGGATTAGAAGTGCTTTTAGCTTAGGCTGAAGGATGAAACCCCATTCATGCCAACTGTAATAACGCACTACATTGTAAAAGAATGTACTAAATATATTAACAATTACATTATTATGTTTATTATTGAGCTCCAAAAATTTGACATCTCATTTCTCAATTCTGTCCTAACTAATAGATACACTCTTGACTACATAAATCTATATTTAATTATCAGAGTGCTGCATCACATAGAGCAAGCAATTTTGTTTTTATAAACTGGAAAAATGCTGATTCAAGCACAGTTTGTGTTTTGGCAGGGTTTAATGATATTCCCAATAATCAAGTAATAGCGTTCTGCTTCAATTACTTATCGATGCTAATTGACAACAATATCTGGTGTTTCCTTGTTGAATATAAATTTATTCCTTTTAAAAGACATTCCGTCTTTATTTTCATGAAAATTTTTATTAAAATACACCAGAAAATAGGGTATCATTGAATATAATGGAGAAGAATAAATATTGGATATTTATTGAGTTTCCTGAAGTCTGTAAATACAAAGTCACCTTGTAGGATGCCTTATTCATATAACAGAAATATTTAGAGAAGAAAGACCTGTGTCTTTCAAAGCTCAGACCTCCTATAAATGTGATTCCTAGGAAGTAGAGCAATTTAGGCTTTTACTTAATAAAATGTAAAAGAATGTGAGGTGATCTTATTTCAACAGGTAAGATTTAATGAGGGATTAATCGTTGCAATGAATGAGGCGAACCCAAGCGCAGGACACCGGCACAGAGATTTAGTTAGGATGCAGACGTGGGCGTGAGTGTTGAATGGCAAACAGGAAAGAGAGCAGGAAGGCCGGAGAGAGGCAGGATTTTATCTTGACATGGAGAGACTGGGTTTCACAGGTAAAACTCGGAACTGGAGTAGAATTTAGAAAACTAATCTTGACTCGGAGAGAATGAGTTTCACAGGTAAATTTCAGTACTGAAGCAAAACTTAGGACGCACAATCCTAAGTGGCTGGGAAGCGTTAATTACCATACTGGTAAAACCAATGATCTGGCAACTAGTGAGTGCAAAGCCAGGGTTCTTATGCTGCAGGTCTTGATGAAAACCAGGTGTGCTGTCATCAAAGGGAATTAGGAGAAAATGGGGAATTAACAGTCGGGACCGTGACATTAATAGGCAAATGCAAAGACTGTATTTCCTGCCAATAAGGAACAAGGGATTACTGTTTCAGAATTAGAGATCATCCATTTAATGCAGAGATAGGCAGGATTCTCAAAGGATTGTGAATCTTTGCATTCCCTAGCCCATAGACAATGAAATCCCACCACCAAATACATCTTCCTTACGTGACTCCCTTGTCCATATGTCCCTCTCCACTAATCTCCCTCTTGGCACTTATCCTTGCAAGCGGAAGAAGTCCCCCCTCACTACCAGTCAGGGCCCCAAACAGTCCTTCCAGGTGAGGCGACCCTTCACCTGTGAGTCTGTTGAGGTCACTTACTGTGTCTGGTGCTCCTGTGCATTGGTGAGACAAGACGTAGATTGGGAGACTGCTTTGCTGAGCACCTATGCTTCGTCTACCAGAAAAAGCGGGATCTCTCAGAGGCCTGTCTCAATGAGGCCACACTCAGATTGGAGGAACTACAGCTTGTATTCTGTCTGGGTAGCTTCCAATCTGGGTAGCTATTGAACGTCAATTTCTCAAACTTCTGGTAATGCCCCCCCTCGCCTTCACTATTCCCGATCCTCTTTTCTCTCTCTCACCGTACCTCCTTGCCTGCCCATCGCTTCCCTCTGGTGCTGCTCCTCCCTTTTTTCCTTCTATGGCCTTCAGTCTTCTCCTTTTAGATTTCCCCTTCTCCTGCCCTGTATCTTTTTCAGCAATCAACTTCCCAGCTCTTTACTTCACCACTCCTCGTTCCGGTTTGACCTATCACCTTGTTTGTTTCTCCCTCCTCTCCACCCCTCACACCTTTTAAATCAACTCCTCATCTTTTTTCTCTAGTCGTGCTGAAGAGCCTTGGCCTGTAACATAGATTGTACTCTTTCCACAGTGCTGCCTGGCCTGTTGAGTTCCTCCTGCATTTTGTGTGTGTTACGAAGAGAATATGCAAGTAGATTTTGATGACTGGAGAATGATCAAAAAAATGTAACATGAGGAAAACGAAGGGAAAAGAAAGAATAATACCTCATGTCAGCAATTAACATAAAAATTGAGTCAAAATGCTTTTTCCATCTAAATAATAAATGTGTTTCTTGAGGTGTTGTGGGTCCAATTGAATCTATTGACAAAGCCAAGGAGCTTAGCAGAAATATTTTTCACCTGTCTGTATCAAAGAAAAGAATATCACCCAAGCTGTGGTAAGAGATCAGGTGACTGAGGTATTGGACAGAACAAGAATAGATGAAAGAAAAGAGCTTGAAATATTGATAGAAATGAAGGTTGGTAAGTCATGAAATCAGAAATGGATCTACTGTAGCTTGCAGTCTAGCATCATTTTCCAAGTTGTCTCTGCTAAAATGCAGAGGCAGAACACAAGCCATTCTGTAGCCGCTGGACAGAACTATATAGACATATCATGAAAAGAAGGCATGTGGATGCGAATGTACTGTGATGTGACCAGATTACAATTTTGTTTGTTTTGACAGTTAATTATGGTGGTTTTTATCCTTATATTGATAAGTACTGTTGTGATCGATGGCATGTGGATGAAAATAATTGAGGTAGCTGGTGAAGAGGGAATTGGGTTGCAGTTAGGGATAATGCTGTTGGATGTATTTTTTATCGGTAATCCAGGTTAGGGAGAGCCTGGCAGAATTTCCTCCCACTTCCTCTCTTGCCTTTTCATCTTCCTCTTCCATTTCCTCATGTTCCCGATTTCTAGCAGCAGGCTGTACAACTGTTGACATGACTATGGTGAGGTTAGGGTATGCATCATGTGACATTAATTGACATCGAGACTACTGCACTTCTTACAGTGTCCCAAATGTTAGTGGTCTGCTGAATCACATTCTTTTTGGAGAACAGCTCCCATGGTGCAGTGATGTACATGAGTGGGTTGTGCACCAGAATCAAAAATCACATTGATGCCATTCTCTTTGTCACTTACTACCTGCCATCTACAATATTGTGGTGAATCATTGCAGGCAAGGTGGCAGACTACCACAGAGTAATGACTGTAAAAAAAAAAATCTGCAGATGCATAAAAACCGAGCATAAAAATAGAAAATACTGGAAGCATTCGTAAGTCAGGAGACATCTGTAAGTAGGCCTGATACCATTTTTTTCAGAACCATCTGAGAATTTCTATTTTCTGTAGTTTGAGCCACCAAGATCTGGGTTGTTATAATTAGTTTCTTGTGGTTGTACACGACTTGGATGCTAAGAGATAGATGTTCCTTTTGTATGAAGCACTGGTAAGGCACTGAGCAGGTGAACAGAAGCACTTTGCATGTCGAGAAGACTGCAATCCCCACATAATCCTGGTATCTTGCGCTTGTTGGTCTTCCTTCATTTCACAAGTATCAGTGACTTCTCTCATGCATTAGATGAAGGAAATCTGAGAAGTTCCAAATGCCAGCATTCCAGACAAACATGAGATAGATGCATAAACAATCACAATCACTTTGATCATCAGTATCACTTGCTTCAAGACTGTGCTTACTGCGGATGCTAGGTTCCAGTGAGATTGCCATTTTTGAAGTAAAGATCAATTCCTCTTGAAGGTGATATCGGCAGATATCTCCCTAGACAGTACAGGCATATGTTGTTTCTGTGCCAAGTGTACTTGAGCTTCATAGAGTCATAGAGCCCTACAGCACCAACCCAACATGGTCAGCCCATCTAGTCCATGCCAATCTATTATTCTGCTTAGTCCTGTTGACATGCACCTGGGCCATAGCCCTCCAAACCCTAATTATCCTCACTTCAGTTAAATATTCAAATCAATCACGCAACCTCCACTTCTGTTGGCAGCTCATTCCACTCTCTTGCTATCCTCTACGTGTAGAAGTCTCCTTCATGTTTCCCTTAAATATTTTGCTTTTCACCCTTAGCCCTCTTCATGTCCCTCTCCACCACTGCTTGATATTTACTTACTTTCCAGATCATATTGTGCTCTACACACTCATGCCTTACTTGACTTGACTTGTATGAAATCCTTGAAGTCAACCAAGACTTTCTGCATTTAACAATCTATTCTCTGCAGATATTTATGACTTCAGAAATACCATAAGTCTCAGAGAAGAGTGGGAACAGCTTAAAAGTATCTCATCTGTAAGCAGTCTAAAATCCCTTTCACCAAGTACCCTTCTGAGGTCCTCTCTTCTACTAGGCACATGTTCAAACTACAGAAAGACTTTGCTAGAATGGAAGTTTCCTAAGTGGATGCGCTGGCTTCAAATCAGCTTTGCATACTCACTGATATCTTCTGTACACTTCTAATTGAAAATGTCCACAGTTAGCTGCAGATACGTACTTGTACTTATGCAATTTCTAAATAAGCACTCTCCAGGCTAGTTCTGCAAACACTGTTTTTACTGACCAAATCCACTTACACAGAGATGAATGCAAGTTTAAATTGCCTTGAATCTGTCTCCTCTCTGACCCTCCCTACCTTTAAACCAATATTTATTGACCTGTCCCAATTCTTTGGGCAATACATATTTCACAAATAATCAGCTCTGAAATTCCTCTCACTACCATTATTCTCACAAAGAATTCATTAGTTTCCCTGCAAGGTCATTGGTCTAATCAAGAGGTCTAGAATACAAGAGCATGGATGTGATGCTGTGACTTTATAAGGCACTGGTGAGACCTCACCTTGAGTATTGTGAACAGTTTTAGGCTCCTCATCCAAGAAAAGATGCACTGGCATTGGAGAGGGTTCAGAGGAGGTTTACAAAGATGATTCCAGGAATAAAAAGGATTATCATACGAGCAACGTTTGATGGCTCTGGGTCTGTACTCGTTGGAATTTAGAAGGATGAGGGAGGGATCTCATTGAAACTTATCGAATGTTGAAAGGTTTAGAGAGAATCGATGTGGAAAGGATGTTTCCCATGGTGGAAGAGTCTAGGACAAGAGGGCACAGCCTCAGGATAGAGGGACATCCATTTAAAAAAGAGATGTGAAGAAATTTCTTTAGCCAGAGGGTGGTGAATTTGTGTAAGTTATTTCCACAGACAGCTGTGGAGGCCAGGTCATTGTGTGTATTTAAGGCAGAGCTTGATAGCTTCTTGATTGGACCTGACATCATGGATTACGGAGAGAAGGCTGGGTTGTGGGACTGAGGAGAAGAGAAAAAGATCAGCCATGATTGAACGGCGGAGCAGTCTTGATGGGCCAAATGGCCTAATTCTGCTCCTATGCATTATGATCTTATGCTCTTATATTTATGCTTAACAAATGTAATAGAGGTTTTTTGAGGATGAAGCGAGTAAAACATAATGAAGAAGTGGATGTGCTGTACTTGGTAATTCAAAAGGTTTTTTAATAAGGTCCCACATGAAACATAAATATGTATATTTAATATATGATATGAATATATTGGCCTTGACATGGAATTGGTGTCAGACAGGAAACAAAGAAGGAATATAAAGGTGTTTTACCAGGACGTCACAGGATCAGTCCTAGATGAAGTAATTCCAAGTTTGCAGATGACACAAAGCTGTGGGTGTGGTGGACGTGCAGAAGGTGGGATTTGGAGGGGGTGCAATGGAGAAAGATGTGAAGTAGCTCAATTGTGGGATGTTGGCAGACATATCTCCCAGATTTAATTGGATTCCCAGAAGAAGTAGGAAATTTGTTGCCTGGTACAGGCGCTGCAGCAATCTCAAACCAGGCAACAGCAGCTTTAGCCATGATTTGCTGTTCTCCCCTGACAGATACAGATTATTTCTGCTACTTTGTTCTGTTGGGTGTGTGGGCAGATGCATGGCAGTTTAAAGTGAATACAAGTGAAATTACACACTTTCAGTCCAAAGACTGACAGCCATTATTATCTAAAAGAAGATAAATTGGGAAAAGGGGAAGAACAATGAGACCTTAATCACTATACACCAGTAGCTGAAAGCAGACATTCAACTGCTGTAAGCAACAGTAAAGGAAATGGTACGTATGCTGGTTTTCAGTGCAAACAAATTTGAATATAGAAGAAAGAATGTCTTGCGGCAGCTATGGAGGCCAGACATGGTGGCATGGCAGTTAATTCAATGCATTTTAGTGTGCCAGATATAAGATCGGGGTACAATTACAGCCACTGTCTGGGGTGTTTCTGCTTTCTCCCCATGACCACGTGGGTTTCCCCTGAGTGCTCTGGTTTCCTCCCACATTCCAAAGACATACGAGTTAGTGTTAGTAAGTTGTGGGCTTGTTGTATTAACACCAGAAGCATGGCAAGACCTGCAGGCTTCCCCCAGCATGTCCCTGATTTTAGCAATGCATTTCACTGTATGTTTTGATGTTTTGATATTCAAATGACAAGTAAAGCTAATCTTAATTTTAATCCTTGGTAAGATTCTATCTGAGTACAGATTTGATCTTATCTGGAGAAGAGTGTACTTATCTTGGAAGGAGTGAAACAAAGGTGTACTCAGTTGAATTATGGGATAACAAGATTGACATATGAGGAGCGATTAAGTTGATTATCTCTCTGTTCACTGGAGTTTAGGAAAATGAGACAGGATCTCACTGAAAAAGAATAGAATTCTAATATCAGAAGTTTTCTTGGTGACAATGTGGTGAATCTGTTGAAATCTCTGCTTCATGTGGCGGTGCGGTCATTTAAAATATTCAAAGTAGATAAAGTTTCTAGGGAGAATGTGGATTGACATTCTCTGAGCACTTGTGTGAACCACTTGAAATGGTTTAGTTTAATGCAATGTAAAAAGGTAACTGCAGTAAGAATTTCAACCTTGCTGGTCTGAAAAATGGTGGCTTTCCTTCATCCTCAGAAAGAGAACGTTTGTAAATTCCATCTCCCCTGAAACTGATACTTAAAAGGGCAATACTCAAACTGCAATTTATGTCTTCACTGAGATATGTGACTTCTTGACCTTTGATTTCAGCCATGGCTACATACAATGAACAAAGGACAGACAGGACAAGACAAGTTGTTGGGAGATGGAAAAGATTTCTACATAAAATATTGACAGAATACTCTCCTCTCAGAACTTCAATGGTTCACAGAACATATAGAAAATTTGTTGTGTGGTGTGGGCCCTTGAGTAAGCTCAGAACAGGCAAGAACTGCTTGCGACATGTTCTGCTGTTGTCCTCTAATTAATACAGAACATCTCTGCTGCTGCGTTTTGCCTTTCCCAATCCCTTCAGAGTGTCATCTGAAAACTTTGGAGTGAACTTTCTTTGATGTTTTTAGATAGATAGATAGATAGATAGATACTTTATTCATCCCCATGGGGAAATTCAACTTTTTTTTTTCCAATGTCCCATACACTTGTTGTAGCAAAACTAATTACATACAATACTTAACTCAGTAAAAAATATGATATGCATCTAAATCACTATCTCAAAAAGCATTAATAATAGCTTTTAAAAAGTTCTTAAGTCCTGGCGGTAGAATTGTAAAGCCTAATGGCATTGGGGAGTATTGACCTCTTCATCCTGTCTGAGATGATCCTGCTCTTCACTCTTCCACAGATCAACTGCACTTGTACAATACCTGCCATCTCTTACTTCAGGCAAAATGCTCCTCATTTCAGAGATGCAGGCTAACTTCTAAGCAGAGAAGGTTTGATGGACTGGCATTACCCACTAATGATACTCTTGCAACTACAGTATATCCCGCTAATGAACTGTGCACTGCACACCAAAACCATGAGCAGGCAACAGGAAGTTGGTGAATTACCTACAATTCATTCAAGAGGCATGTATAAATCACACAATGTGTTTTTGAGGGCATTTATATTTAGCTAATCAGGTGTATTGCTGAACCACCTGTAGGATTTTCCTTGCAAGAAAGAGAAGGAAATTGCACTAACACGATACTTCACACAGCATAAAGCAATGGACTATATTTGAAGTATAGTCATTACAGTATCCTGCTCGTGGAAAAATCCCACATACAGTCACATAATAATGGCAGGATTATCTGATTCACTGCACTAACTGAAAGTTGAAACTTGGCCAGGACACTTGAAAGAACTTGTCAGCTCCCTCAAAATGCTGTTTTTTTTTTACCTAAGGAACAGTTAAGACTTCTGTTCCACATATCATTAAATAAACAGTACCTCCAATTTCACTACTGTCTCCTCTGAATATAAGTTTTGGGAAAAACACAGTAGAAACTGTAGGAAATACTATTGATAGTAGTTGGAGTGACACTTTGACTCAAAGTAATTGGGGAAATGAACAGGATCATCTGCAGTCGTGGGAAGTTGGCCTCGACTGTGATATGTCTCAAAGGGATAATGCTCTCACTAAGTCTGCTGGCTTAGTCTCAGCAGCCTCAAATCTGAATCAACTACAGATGGCAAATAATCTGTTTAGAAAGTGCTTTGCTCTGCTGTCAAAATATATGTTCCATTTGTTCCAGTCACACATTTCTCATGGCTGTATCAAGTTGTCCTTTTTTTGTCGCGTGATTCTTTTCCTGCATGTGACCTATGCACAGTCACTTCATTGACTTTAAACAGGTGCATTACTCTCAACGTTACCTGAAACCCTTATTTAAAAAATAACCATCTGCAAAATTACCACCACACATTTGTTTGTCATTGGCAGATAAGGGGACAAAGTATAGCTGGTGGAAGAGCTCACAGACTGGTCATTTAGGAATCCTGTCAGAACAGTATCCAAGATCAAGCAGGTACATTTGGTAGGGGCTACCTTTGCTTCCATCACTTCATAGATTCTGGTAGCCAAACAGAATAATTGGTTCTCATTTTGGTTGTACTAATGTTGAATAAAATTCTACATTTCAGAATTTTGTATTTTTCTATGAATACTTTAATTCCAGATCATAATCAGAGAGATGTACAGCCAGAGATGTTCAGCCAATGGTGTCTATGCCAGCCATTATGCCTAGATACTGTATGCTAATTGTACTTACCTAAATTATTCAATATTCTTCAATTACCTCATGTCCCTGCCAATATGCCTCTTAGATGTCACTGTTCCTGCCTCCGAGAATCTCCTCTGCCAGCTCATTCTGAAAACCAGCTCGTCTTTAAGTGAAAAATTTGCCCTTTGGAATGCCATTACACCTCCTCCCTCGTACTTTAAACCCTAGTCAGCTAGTTACAGACACACCGATGAATGGGAAGCATTCACTAGCTATGCACCCTATCTACATCTCTCGTAATTTTATGTACATTGATCATGTCTCACCTCATCCTCCTTCACTCCAAGGAAAAAAGACCCAACTAAATTTTGGAGGTGGTGAGCAAACTGTTATTCTTAACCTGAAATCTGATCAGGCCAGCCACACCAGTGCTATGGCTATAGTAACAGGAGAGAATCCGTTTTAAAATAAGCTTTATTATTATTATACTATCAGCAGCTGGGAATTGCTGAAAGGTCAGCAATACACTTCCAAACAAGGGTGGTACATGAATTGGAGGAAGCCTGCAGTTGCTGATACAACATCATAGGTTTGGGAGGTGCTTTTGGAGTCACCGTTGAAAGTACTTCAATTTTTGTAAATGCACATGCTGCACCCACTATACAGAGGTTGTGGAGGGAATGAATGTTTAGTATGAATGGATGGGATGCCAGTCAAGTTGGCTGGTTTGTCCTGGATATTGCCAAGTTTCTTAAGAGCTGTTGACAATGCACTCATCCAGCCGATGACAGAGTATTTAATCTTGTTCTAGATTTGTGCCTTGCAGTTGGTGAAAAGGGCTTGGGGTGTTAGGGGTGAACTGTCTGCCACGGTGTTCCTAACTTCCAACCTTTACCTGCAGCCACAGTATTTATGAGGCTATTTGTTAAATTTCTGGTCAATGGTGACCCTCCCCTAGACTCCAGATATTGCTGGTGGGGGATTCAGCAAGGGTATGCAGTCAGATTCTCTTTCATTGAAGGTGATCAATGTCTGGAACTTTTTGGGAAGCAAACATGACTTGAATGATATCAGAATATTGTCTTGATTTTATTGCATGCAGGCATGAACCGCTTCACTTACTGAGTTGTGACTGGAAGTGAACGTTGAGTAATTTTCAGTGAACATCTGACCTTATGATGGAAGGAAAGTCATTGTTGCAGTAGTTAATGGTTTGGCCTGGGGTGATATCCTGAGTAACACCTGCAGTGATCACCAAGAGCAGGACTAGTCACAGACAACCAGTATTACCTTCCTTTATGTGAAGTACATTCTCAGGCAATGCAACGTTTTCCTTTAGGCTTTTTAAAATTTATTTGTTTGTTTGTTTATTTGCTTTTTGGTTTGTTTGTTTATCAATCTATCTATCTATTTATTGATTGATTGATATACAGCATAGAAAAAGCTCTTCCACCCTTTCTAGCCACACTGCCCAGCAACCCCCCATTTAACCCTAGCCCAATCCCAGGACAATTTACAATGATCAATTTACATACTAACTGGCATATCTTTGGGCTGTGGGAGGAAACCAGAGCACCCAGAGAAAACCCAAGTATTCTACCAGGAGGACATACAGACTCCTTACAGATGATGTCAGAATTGAACTCTGAACTCCAATGCCCTGAGCTGTAGCAGTATCGTACTAACCAGGGCTCCTTGATTCAATTATTGGCTTAATCTCGAGAGCATTTAGCCTCGCTTCACCTCTAACATTCATTTCTTTGCCCACAAAATGTGATGAGGTCTAAAACTGGGTGATGAACTTGCCATTAGTGAGTAGTTTAACGGTGAATAAGGATCACTTGATAGTACCCTGGCTGCTGGCTTCCATTACTTTGTGAATGACTGAGGGTAGACTGGGCAGTAATTTAATCAGATTTTTTTCTTTGCTTGGTGTGAATGGGGAAGACCTGAACAACTTCCCACGTTGGAATTGCTTGGCCAGAGGTGCAACGAGTTCTGGAGTGCAGATTTTCAATAAGTTATCTGGTTTGTTGTCTGGTTCAACAGATGTTGCTTTTATCTAATACCCATAGCCATTTCTTCATATCACACGGAGTGAATCTAAACAACTGGAGACCAGTATCTGTGATGGCAGAGATGGCAAGAAGAAGCCGAGATGGATCATCTATTGAGCACTCTGGCAGAATGGGGCTGTGAGTGTTTCTTTAACATTCACCTTGTGTAAGCCACAACCACTAACAAGCTCAAGTTAGAAGTTTGAGAGAATAGTCACTATTCACCTAGATGAGCATAGACACAACAGCTTTAACTGGGATAGCATCATCAGACTCATACTGTTTCTTATTGCTGTGGGTGCACTACAGGTATAGTAGGTGCCTCTTATAAGAGCTTCTGAAATCAACTGATCAACATTTTTCCCTGTAACAAGAAAAATTAGAGCAAAATTTCATCAGGACAACATTCTTACAGCCACTTGAAGAGTAAGCAAACCATCCTCAGTGCCTCCTCTCAAGCTGGTATCCCCACCATCGAGGCCTAATTACCCTCAGCCAGTTACTTCAGGAATCCTGAGCCCATGACTGCTCGGTGGAGGAATATTGGAAACCTCAAGGCCATGCACTGGGAACGTACAGAAGCCCTGCATAATTGGTGGAAGGAGACAGCAAAACCTCATAATGTGCTTTCCACTTTATTCCAACTTGTGCCACCATCAGCCACCTGAGAGCACAAGAATCCAGAGTGAAGCCATCCTAGATACTGTCGGACTACTTACAAAGAAGCTTGTAGATGATGAAAGGAGAGAAACAAAGCCATATTGGGTGACCATTTTGCAGGATCCAACACTTAGTCTGCAGAATTGCCCTCAGCTTCCTGTTGCCTGCCACCACTCCACTCCCGCTCTGGCTAGTCTGTCTGTGTCCTGCTGCACAGAGGCCCCACACAAACTTGAGGAACAACACCTTATCTTATGTCTGGGAACATTGCAGATACTTGATACTGAGTTCTCAACATGTGGTAACTTACTCTTTGTTTCTATCCGGTCATTTCTTGGTTGCCATTCCCCATGCTCATCTTTCCTTTATTTGTACACATATTTTGACATGTAAAATAGCTTAACTGTCTATTTAAAGGCCTTATTATTACAAATATTCCCTTTGTTCCACCCATTGCCCCGCACAATCTTCTCTGCCAACTCACTTCCTTTTCCTCTCATTTTCAGTTCTGGTGAAGGTCTTGACTTGACATATTAACTGTTTCTCTTTGCACAGATATTGCCAAGTTTTTACTGCCTTTTAAGATTTTATAACAAGCATACAAGGCTTGTCAGTCTGTTAAAAATTATTTCAAGGTTTTCTTTTAAAGTTTGGTCATCAATGTACCTTGTCTGAAACTTGAGAGAATGCTTGGAAAATGGTGTCATTCTCACAAAGATGGCTTTAGGTTGCTTTGATTATCATCAAGTTCTGTTCTCTGGCTACTTTGCTACCAGAAATTTCAGCAAGTGGCCAACTTGTGAGAAAGGTGGCTGGGATGATTCAGCCAATGCAATAGCAGGAAATATTTTAATGACAACATGTATGGAGGAATCAAAGCAGTAACGGAACATTTTTGATGAATATTTCCTGTTTATTTAATAGAAAATAGATATTTTTATCAGCTAACACTTGTTATTTTCATGTGCGTATTCAATGGATTTAGCTTGGAGGCAACATTCTATTTGAACAACTGTTTTCAATAAATGATTATGGTTTTAAGGATATTCTCACACCAACTGCCAATAGAAAACTCTAAACATCTGGCTGATTTGTTCTGATTTTCATCTTTTATGTGCAGAATCCGTGTTTTAATAACATCACATAGAAACTAAACAAAAATATTTTCCTTGCTTACCCTCGAAACTTTGCTTCCATCAGTTCACCTCTACTAAATATGAAATCCCCTCTCCACAGATGGGCCAAAAAGGAAGAAATCATTTCGGCGAAGGAAAGAGCCTTTTTCTAAAGAAAGAAAAGATAAAGGTAAGAAAAGCTCTTTAACTTGCAGATAATTTTGCATGGGTAATAAATCACCTAAATAAAGATCTCTGTGTGGATGAACTCTCAACAATGTGACTTAGAGATGAAAGTGTCACCATTAAGTCACAGCTGGTACCGAAGCGTAATGCAGAGTAACGAAGCAGCGAATTTCACTTCCTGGAAGGAAAAGTATAAGGATGTACACGTTGGTAGCTAGAGTAAGTCTTAATTTCTTCTCACCAATATTTCACATTTCAGCTCTTTATAAAGTTGCTTTATTGCAATCTTAGTTCAATCTTTAAACCATATCTAATCTAAATGAATTTATTCGATTTATACTCCCAAATTCTTTAATGCTTACCCCATTGGCTTACATGAAGGCAATAAGACTCCCTGGTAGTTAAAATAAATCACTATTCTTACCTTGTTATAAGTTATGAAGTTTTCATAATGCATTATAAATGCCTTAGGCAATCTTAATATTAAAATGCATCTACAATGTACCACAATACCACGTTCCATGAAATTTCCAGTCAATTTGTAAATAAAATGACACATCATTAGTTCAGAGATATGCTCCTCTATTCGAACACCTGGTAATCCATAATTAATCTTTATTTTTTGTTGACATTCTTCTTGCTCTCCTCTTTTTCATGTCATAAAAGCTAGAATATTTTCTTCTGCTGACTATTACCAGAACCAAAGGAAGAAAAGGCTGGAACTGTCTCTAGCTTGAATGGTTTTCTAATCCAATATCAATTCCTTTTTAGACTTAGTAGAACCTCAATTAGAAAGGTAAATAGGGTGAGTCAAACCTTTTTCCTAACAATAATGCCACAAGTTACAGCCTGTCTTCACTTATCACACACCTAAATGTAGGGGGAGAGGTCAGAGCACAAGGGAAGCAAAGCGCATAATTGTGCTTCAATGATGTCACATCAAGGCAATGAACACATCCTGAAAGGGAGTTGGTCTCTAGCTACAGACAACTGAGAAACATTATGTCCAGAATATGATGTGAGAGGTACAAAAAGGGTTCATCTTTGAGACCCTACTCCAAGAGATCCCATTTTCCTGATCAGACTTGTAGGAAGTGAACACTAAGAGGACAGTTCTAGAGGATTCTAATAAAATTCACAATGATATCCAGATTCCTTTTATTGTTCTTTGTTCGCTGAGGCATGGACATTTGTTTTTGACAATTATGTATCGATTTTATATTTGTTTTTTGTAAAGTATTTTTGCATTTTTGTTACGTTTGTGGTACTGGAAAGCTGGGTGGCCATGAATAATAGACACAAGAGACGGACAGGAACAAACATGCTGCTCTTTATTTTGCTTGTAAGTCATTACCCAGAATGCCCTCTCACATTAGGTTCAGTAGGTAACACACTGGGAAGCTTCACAGCTACCCGTAAGGGTCAAAATATACACAAATACATAACATCTCCTCCCACTTTATTTTAAAGGTTTCTTCTCCTTCCCATACACAGACCTGCTGCTGAACTATTAACAGTCAATGGAATAATCATCAAATTCAACCAACAAAAAAAAATTCTAAACCAGGAAAAGAGGGTAGACTGCCTCTATTCCCAGACATAACCCTAGGGATTATTCTGCCCATGTGCTGAGGGTTAGTCACTAAACTAAAGATTCAATCTGTCTGGAGGCTGACTGTTCCTGTGAGAGAACCAATGACCTGGGGATGATGCCAAAGTCATTTTATCTTTTGATGGTGTATGTATAGATCTTGGCTTGGGTACTGCATTGTCAGTAGGGGCACCTCACAAAGCACAGGTAATGGAAGAACACTGGCTGTGTCATTTGATCTTAATGGAAGTTCTGCAGTCGTCCCAGAATCCTGTCCCATCTCTACAACTGGATTTGGATTGGTCAGTTTGTTTTGGTTTCCAGTAGACTCAGAAGTGGGCAACAGCTGATCAACATGCCTTCTCCAGATGCTGCAGTTATTGGTTTCCTCTGTGTGTATCACAGGGCCAGTCTGTGCCACCACTGTCGCAGGTATCATTTCAAAGGACTTATCCTGGGCCTGGCACATAAGTGCAATTACAAAGAAAGCACACCAGCACCTCCACTTCATTAGAAGTTTGTGTAGATTCATCATGACATCTAAAATTTTCACAAAATTCTATAGATGTGTGATAGAGAGTATATTGACTGGCTGCATTACAGCCTGGTATGGAAACACCAATGCCCTTGAATGGAAAATCCTACCAGAAGTAATGGATATGGCCCAGTCCATCGCGTGTAAAACGCTCACCAACATTGAACACATCTACATGGAGCGTTGTTACAGGAAAGCAGCATTCATCGCCAGGGAACTCCACCATCCAGATCATGCTCTCTTCTCACTGCTGCTATCAGAAAGAATACAGGAGCCTCAGAACTCACATCACTAGGTTCAAGGACAGTTATTACGCCTCAGCCATCAGGAACTTGAACCAGAGGAGATAACTTCACTCAACTTCACGTTCTCAATATTTATCGCTTATTTATTTATTATTTATTTTTACTTTGTGTTTGTTGTCTTTTGCACACTGCTTGTCTGCCCTATTAGGTGCACTCTTTCATTGATTCTATTATGGTTATTGGATATATTGTGTATGCCCGCAAGAAAAACAAATCTCAGGCTTGTGCTTGGTGACATATATGTACTTAGATAATAAATTTACTTTGAACTTTGAGATTTCCACTTTGTTCTAGAGATGTAGTTCCAGGCAAGTACTTTGTCTCTCCTGCTGTGAAACTTCTATACTACACATTAGCACATCTCCCTGCTTGGGTTTTCTGTTCATTTAGCACATTCTGTTTTGTGTTTGGGGGTCTATGCAGGTCAAGCCAGGTGTGAAGCTATCTTTTCATCAGTGCAGTGTCTGGACCACTTTGTTGGTGGCATGAGGTGAGTTGCAGTATGTCAGCAAGGAAGTGCTGAGATGCTGATCCACTCCCCATTGAAGTTTTGAAGGTTTATTTCAATGTTTGCATGAATCGTTCAGCAAAGCTATGTGGCTGGATGATATAGTGGTAACTTGATGTGCTGAATACCACTTGTTCCTACAAAGTGCAAAAGTTCGAAGTAAAGCTATTACCAAAGTGCATATATGTCACAATATACAGCCCTGAGATTCACTCTCTCTTAATAAATCCATAAATGAACAATAACCATAACAAAATCAATGAAAGACCACAACAATGGGTGTTCAACCAGTGTGTAAAAGCCACAAACTGTGCAAATACAAAAAGAAAGAAATAATAAATAAATAGATAGATAGATAGATAGATAAGTACACAATAAATATGGAGAACATGAGATGGAGAGTCCTTGAAAGGGAGTCCATAAGATGTTGAGGAAGGCCAGAATGGCTAACGATGGAATATGGCTCCTCAATGCACTTTTCTGATGTAGTACTCATCATGATGGCAACCTTGGTCCATTTGCTGTGTGTGTCCACTACCCCCAAGAACATACGACCTTCTATATTTCCTGCAAAATCTATGTGAATGCTCTGCTATGGTTCTTCAGTCCATTCCTATTGTGGCAAAGGAGCAAATTGAGGAACATTTTTTCACTGGCTGACAACATAGGCATGCTTTTGGCCTTCTCTTCAATGGTTACATCCAGTCCTGGCCACCAGAAATAGCTGCCTGCATTTCCTTTCATGTACACTATGCCATCGTGTCCTGCATGTGGCTTGTCAAGTACTTGCTTTCTTAATGGTGGGGGAATGACAACACAGTAGCCCCATAGTAAACATCCAGCTTGGACTGGAAGCTTCTTTCATTCAGCCTGGTTAAGGTTTCAATTCTATGGTTTGTTCTTTTTTTCATTCACGAGTTACCACGTCCACCACTTTAGATAGGACAGAGTTATTATGTGTGTACTTCTGGGCTTGTGCTGCAGTTATCGGAGCTGTAGGTACTTCCTTAAACTGGAAGATTTCTTATAGGGATGGTTCTGAAGATGTCACTGCTAAGGAAAGACTGGATAGTCTACTGTTATGATACCAGCCCCCTCCTTCCTGAGAATCACCAGATCGCTATTAATTCGGGCCTTGGACTCAGGAAATGAGAGACAATGCAATGGATTTTGACCATTGTTCTTAGAGACACCTGTGTGGATAGCGACTCTATACTACGTGCCAGCTATCATGGCTACATGGACACCCTTGGGCACTGTGGGGTGGGGATTGTATCATCCCACCTTGATTGACATCTACAACTCTGCAAGTCAAGATAAAAAGGGGACTGCAGGAGGTAGTACCCCAGTGACGCACCAGAAGGAGACACCATTGCTCATCGCTCCCGTGATGACGGGAAGCTATTCGGGAGCCACGTGTGATTCGGTTCCCCTAACCTGGGGAACGAGTGGCTGATAACCCCAAAAAGGACTTCGAACTGACAACGGGGAATCCATGTTCCCGATTCAACGATTTGAGTCCAAAAGGCTGGCAAATTTATTTTCTCACCAAAAATTCTCTCTCTCTCCAACACGTGAAACCCCAGCGGTCCCGAAAAGGCTAAAAGCCTGCATGAACTCCAGAGACTTTGATATTTCCATCGGACAATATTTTTACCCCTAGACAAATGATAGAGCTACTTCGTATTGTTGATTATTACTATACCCGCGCTTTAGATTGAGTATTGACGACGTATATTATCTGAATGTTTGTATTAACCTTACTTTTGTGCCCCTTTATAAATAAAAACATTTAAAAATAGTACCATCAGACTTCAGCGGACCTCTCTATCTTTGCTGGTAAGTCACCCAGTTACGGGGTTCGTAACACTACCAACATTGGAATGATACTTGGACTTCCTGTGCTTTACATCGTACTAATGTGCAGTTAGTAACAGAGCCCAATGTTGCATTCGACTAGCAACCAGGGAAGGAATGACCGTGCATGGTCAAAAATTGGCATCAAGGAGCGATTGTCTGTCAGGAGCATAACTGATGGAATTTCTTAGCAATAGAAACAATTGTGAGTGCTTACTCAATCTGGGCATAGTGGCTTTCTGCTTTGCTTAATGTCATTGATGCTAAAGTGATAGGATGTCCTTCACCTGATGGCATGACGTGTGAGGTAACCGCTGGGTGATGTGCTACATGCCAACTTCATGGGCAATGATTGTGACAAAGTTGCTTTGGCCTTTTTAATAGCCTCTTCATAGTGATCTGTCCACTGCCATTGTGTTAATTTATTTAATAGCTCATGAAGTGGTTTCAGCATGCTAGCTAGTGTTGGGCTTGAAATTCTGCCCTGTGTTCGTTTAGGAAGAGAGACAACCAAAACTTGGGTATATTGCAGAATTCGTAACTGGCACAGCGAATCGACGGAGTCGCTGGAGAAGGCGCGTTCCGACCTCCCCTTACAATCTGCTCTTATTTATATCCCTTTTCCCCCCAGCACAACCCCCCCGCTACATATTAGGTAACATCGGGCACTTGTGTCCATCTTATTGGCCCGCAGCCATATGCTCACGAGTTACCTGTTTCTTTTGTTTACTGAATCGCGTGACACTGGTAGTTTCGGTGTAGCGGGGTCCCCAGTTTCACTCCCCCCTCCCTCTCATTACGTGAGCCACTCCTGACCTGTAATGGCAGTCTCGAATTAACCCTAACATTAACCCTAACACTAGGTTTGGAACAAATTCTGTGTAATACGTTCGTAGTCCTAAGAAAGATTTTAATTGACTTTCATTCTGTGATGCTGGAGCCTCCATGATTGCCTTTATCTTTGACAATGCCTTGTGAAGCCCCGAGTTGTTGATCGCATGGCCCAAATATTCAAGCAAAGTTTCACAGAACTCATCCTTGTCCTTCCGAACCTTTAGCCCATATTCCTTGAGTGTTTGTAATGTAACATCCAAGTGTTGTAGGTGCTCATGCTCATGTTTCCCAGTAATAAGTAAGTCATCCAAATAGCATTGCACCCCTGTTAACCCACTCAGGATCTGTCCCATTGCTCGCTGAATAAGTGCAGGAACAGAGGTGATGCCAAACAGAAGAAGCTTTGGTTATCTGAACATTCCTTTGTGAGTCAAGGTGGTTAACAGTTCCAGTGACTCTGGCTCGACATGCACCTGCAAATACCCTTGACACAAGTCAATCTTGCTAAATGTTTGTTCTCTGGCCAACCCTGCAAAATCAGTCGTCCTTCCAATCAAGTGAACATTGTGCCCATTGAGTTTCTGCTGCTCTAACCACAAGCGGCCCAGAATTGCTGCATACCTACCTTTAACAACGTGCAGTGCAAGTTTCTTCCTGCATTTGTTCATCTCCACTGTGCGTTTTCTTTTGCTCACCCTAATTACACAGCGGTACACCACCAAAGTTACAGATTTTTCTTGCTGAAGGGGATAAAACAAAAAACCATTGCATGCGAACTCGTCAATTCATCACCAGTTGTTATGCTTGTGGTACTGGGAAGCCGGGTAACTGTGAATAACACCACACGAAAGACAGACAGGCCAGGAACAAATGTGCAGCTATTTATTTTGCTTGTAAAGACTTCTACATTGAATGCCTCCCACATTACATTCAATACATAACACACAAGGAACCTGAAAGAAAATTGTGTGACCTTTTACAAGCTTTCGTTGATGTTGGCAATATGGCAATAAATATTAATAATTTTTAATAAATGCTATGCCTTTATTTTGTACTTGAATTAATAATTTTCAATGATTACTTAACCATTAACAAAATCTTACTAAAAGGTATAATAGCCCATTGTCCATTGCACAGAAACTGTCACTTTGGGCAATCCAACTCTCCAAAATTTCCTCATTCACTGGATGGAGAATTGTGGATTTTGTCTGACCTTCAGTCAGACCCTTAATTTTCCCTTTGTTTGGATTCTTTATTGAATTTGAATTAAATATCATTCAAAAATATGATGTTACAGGATTTGTTTTTTAAACAATTGAGTTCTGCCTGAAATTAAGCCTTAATTCTGTTGGTCCAAGGCTGAATTCTCTACTTGTTTTCAAGGTTTCAACAAGTTTTCTCAGGCTTTAGTCTCATTAGTATGCTTTGATACTACATCAATGAAGAGCTGGCCTATTGTTTTTCCAAAGTTTCCATGATTAGGGTAACAAAATAAAAAAAAAACATTTCATCTCTTCAGTCTCGGTGACTTTTTGATGAGGTGACGAGAGTGATTGATGAAGGTAGAGTTGTGGATGTTGTCTACATGGATTTTAGAAAGGCATTTGAAAAAGTCCCTCATGGGAGGCTCATCCAGTAGATTAAGATGCATTGGATCAATAGTAAATTGGCCATGATGGAGAGGGTAGTGTTTGAAGGGACTTACTCTAGCTGGAGGTCTGTGATTAGTGGTGTTCCACAGGGATCTGTACTGGACCTCTGCTGTTTGTGATGTATATAAATAACCTGGATGGAAATGTAGACCAGTGGGCTGGTAAGTTTGCACATGATACAAAGATTGGTGTTGTTGTAGACAGCGTTGAAGACTGGCAAAGAACACAGGGGGATATAGATCAGTTGTAGATTTGGGCAGAGAAATGGCAGATGGAGTTTAACCCACCCAACTTTGAAGTGCTTCACATTGGAAGGTCAAATGTGAAGATACAGTGGAAGGGTCTTCTGGTCCAAATTCATAGCTCCCTGAAAGTGGCTACACAGGTTGGTAGAGTAGTTAAAAGGCATATAGCATGAGACATTGTTGAGACATTGAGTTCAAAGATCAGGAAATTATGTTGCAGTTATATAAAACTCTAGTTAGGCATTTCTGGACTATTGCATACAGTTTTGGTTGCCTCATTATATGAAAGATGTCATGGCTTTGGAGAGGATGAAGAAGTTCACCAGGATGCTGACTGGATTAGAGGGCATGAGCTATAATGAGAGATTGGACAAACTTGGGTTATTTTCGCTTGAATGATGGAAGCTGAGGAGAGTTCTGATAGAGGTTTATAAGATCTTGAGAGGTACAGATAGAGTAGACAGACAGTATCTGTTTCCTAGGGCTGAAGTATCCAGAGACAGAGTGCATGCATTGAAGGTAAGGGGGGTAATTTCAAAGATGATGTGAAGGGCAAATTTTTTTACATGGAGAGCGATGTATGCCTGGAATGCACTGCCTGGGGTGGTGGTAGAGGCAGATACATCAGGGACTTTTAAAAGACATTTAGATAGGCACATGAATGTGAGGAAAATGGAGGGATATGGACATTGTGTAGGCAAATGGGATTAGTTTAGATAGCCATTTGATTACTATTTCTTTTAGTTTGCATAACACTGTGGGCTGAAAGGCCTGTTCCTGTGCTGTACTGTTCTATGTCCCATCTTCTCTATGTCTATGTACACCATAAACCTACTGTTGCATTTACTGCACAAATTATAGGCATTTTATGTGCATTGCATTTACATGAAATTATTGTTTGAAATTGCTCCAATTATGTAAAATACTAAAATGTTAGATTATCACTGTCTTTAATTACTAACCTTTCATTTTTAAAACATCTATGATGTATTCTTTATGCATTATCATATAACACCTTCCAATCATTGTCAAAAAATACATTGTCTGACTTTTCGTGCATAGTATCAAGGCAAACAAGCTGGTTATAATTTATTCAGTACTATAAGCTAAAATATCAATATATGGAAGCAGATGTTTCATTGCAAACTCATTTTATATAGGTAGAACATCTGCTGTACAGTGTAATTTTTTAATATGAAAAAAATTGAATGTGATAACATATGTTTTAATATATAGGCTGTCTTATGGTCATCTTTCTATGACATTATATCAGTTCAATCAAGGAATAATGGTATTTTCAGTTTTGTTGTAACAAGGGGGAGTTGGGAGCGGACCCAAGTGCAGGAGACAGACACAGAAGTAGTATAAATAGAACTGGATTTATTGATAGTTACTACGAAGGCCAGGGAATGAGGACAAAATGTCAGCATGGATGTAAACATTGGATAACAAACCGGTAAAACTTGGACGACCTGGACTTGGACTTGACTCGGAACTTGGATCTTGACTCACAAGATCATAAGATCACAAGACAACAAGACAAAGGAGCCAGAAGTACGCCATTCAGCCCATCGAGTCTGCTCCGCCACTTCACCATGAGCTAAACTATTCTCCCATCTAGTTTCAATTTCTGGCTTTTTTCCCATATCCCTTGATATCCTGACTAATTAGATACCTATCAATCTCCTCCTTAAACACCCTCAATGATCGGACCTCCACAGCTGTATGTGGCAATGAATTCCATAAATCCTCGACCCTCTGGCTAAAAAAATTTTTCCTCATCTCTGTTTTAAATGGGTACCCTCTAATTCTAAGACTGTAGCCTCTTATCTTGGACTCACCCACCAAGGGAAACAGCCTTTCCCCATCTACTCTGTCCAACCCTCTCAACATTCAAAATGTTTCTATCAGATCCCCTCTCATTCTTCTATACTCTAATGAATACAGTCCAAGAGCCGACAAATGCTCCTCATATGTTAGCCCCTACATTCCAAGAATCATACTCGTAAATCTTCTCTGAACTCTCTCCAACATCAATACATCCCTTCTAAGATAGGGGGCCCAAAACTGCACACAGTATTCCAGATGAGGTCTCACCAGTGCCCCATAGAGCCTCATCAACACCTCCTTACTCTTATACACTATTCCTCATGAAATGTATGCCAACATAGCATTCGCTTTCCTTACTGCCGATCCAACCTGGTGGTTAACCTTTAGAGTATCCTGCACAAGGACCCCCAAGTCCCTTTGCACTTCCGATTTTTGAATTTTCTCCCCATCTAAATAATAATCTGCCTGATACAACTGTACATTTCTCAACATTGTATCTATCTCATCTGCCATTTCTTTGCCCACACTCCTAAACTGACCAACTCTCTCTGCAACCTTTCCGTTTCTTCAACACTTCCTGCTCCTCCACCTATATTGGTGTCATCCGCAAACTTAGCCATAAAAACATTTAATCCATAATCTGAATCATTGATATACAGTGTAAAAAGAAGCAGCCCCAACACCGACCTCTACGGAACACCACTAGTAACCAGCAACCAACCAGAATAGGATCCCTTTATTCCCACCCTTTGCTTTCTGCCTATCAGCCAATGCTCCACCCATTCCATTATCTTTCCTGTAATTCTATTGGCTCTCATCTTATTAAGTAGTCTCTTATGCGGCACCTTTTTGAAGGCCTTTTGAAAATCCAAATACACAACTTCCACAGCCTCTCCTTTGTCAATCTTATTTGAGATTACCTCAAAAAATTCCAATAGGCAGGATCTTCCCTTCATGAAACCATGCTGTCTTGGGCCTATCTTATCATGCACCTCGAGTTATTTCATAACCTCATCCTTGAGGATCAACTCCAATAGTTTTCCAACTACCGATGTCAGACTAATAGGACTGTAATTTTCTTTTTGCTGCCTCCCTCCTTTCTTAAACAGCAGGACTCAGACTCGGAACTTGGATCTTGACTCGGACTTTGAACTTGGGTCCTGACTCGGACTCAGAACTTGGATCCTGACTCCGACTCGGAACTGGAACACGGCTTGGAGCCTGAAACTGGGACATGATTTGGAGCCTGGAACTGGGACACAATTTGGAGCTTGGAACTGGGACACAATTTGGAGCCTGGACTTGGACACGATTTGTAGCCTGGACGCGGACACGATTTGGAGCCTGGACTCGGACTTGGACCACGAAGAGACAGAATACCCAACTCAGAGTAGCACCAAATGGCCAGACCTACTCAGCTGGAAGGACTTGGACAATGAAGAGACAGAACCACACAACGACAGTCCATTGGCATCTAGGCTTGGAGTGGCGGCCAAACGGCCTACAACACTCAGCTGGACGGCAGACTCTCGACTTGACCCCAGGAACTTGACTCGACCCTGGAACTTGACTTGACTCAACCCTGGATCTTGACTTGACTTGGGCTCAGAAGATGATCCCTTATTCCCAGTGGCTCGGAACATGCATATTGCATCAGCTACGGTGAGCAATTCTCAGCCGGACATGAAAATGACAGGATTCGCATCCCGACTCGGAGTTGCAGCAAAACAGCTGGATACAAAAACAATTGAATTCACTAAGCAGCCGCTGGTACCAAAGCAACTTAGAGTCCACGATTCTCGGCGGCTCCAGTGATGGTACAGACTTCTCGGCAGCCTGGAGCATGAATCGCCGAACTCGCTTCTGGTGACGATCCGACAACTGAGTAGCTGTAATCCGGAGCCTTTTATGTTGCAGGTTTGAAATTAAGATCAGGTGCCTTAATCAAGGCGCCCAACGGAACACGGGGAAAGGAAATAACTGGAAAGAGGAGTCCACAGACTGGACCGTGACATTTGTCTTATGTCTGCTGATTTATTCTCTCATCTTTGTTTCTGCCTCCCTTGCTGTTTTTCTTCACTACCATTAAGTGTATTTCTGTTTCTCTGTTTTATATTGCGCTTATATCTATTTCACCAACGCCATGGATGATATCTGATGCAGTATCATATACTGCGGTGGAGAAAGGAGTCCTCCACAACAGTAGGTTGCCAATGCAGTATATTGAGCTAGCTGCAAAGAAAATATGTCAATTGGTGAACCCCTCTTCTTTTTCATCTCTTCCCAACGGTTCTTGGGCCTGCTCCTACTGACATTTCCCAGCCTGCACTGGCAGACACCTCTCAGTCTCCACTCAGCTAATAGGATTCACCTACTGCTGATTCCAGACTCATCACTTGCAACCTATTCAAACTCAGTTCTCATCCACACTCCTTATTCACCCATTAAACCACCTAGTTTCAGCCTTTCTCCCTAAAGTTTACCCATTGCCTGTTCTGTTTAGTTTCTGTTCTGTCTTGATTTCTCGCCCCCATGGTTTGTTATGTTTGTGGGCGATTATTAAAGTTTTATCGTTCACAGCTGAATCATCTCTCCTGCTCTGTGTTTGGGTCAAGCCTCCTCTACATTACCTTACAGTAGTATTGCTTTCTTCATCAATGACTTAGCTTCACCCACCAGCTCTGCTTCTTTCTTCCCCAATCCTCACGCCATTGCACTTCATTACTTTTTTTCTCACTGCTTCTCCTTCACTTTCCCATGACCTATTCACCTTCTGTCAAATCATTCCCATCACTAATCTGCTCTTGGGAACAATATCCATTCTTTTCAGCTTGTTCTATTGGCTTTCATTTTATCTTTAAAGTTCCATCAACCATACTATCTCAAAGGCTGTCACCAAAAGCCCAGAAATACCCATAGCTTTAACCATTTTTCCCCTTATCTCTCCTTATTCCCACCAGATAACTTTTAGTGGCATTTAAATTCAATTTTGGTTTAAACTAATTTTTAGATAAGTATATAAATTCTGTCCTTTCAAAGATTCAAGGTACATTTATTATCAAAGAATGTATGCAGTATACAACCCTGAAATCTGTCTTCCCCACCGTCACAAAACAGAATAATGTAACTAACCAGTTAAAAAAACATCAAACACTCTCCCCCCACATGCAAAAAAATTTTGCAAGAGGTAACAAAAAAAAGAGTGAAAGCACAAAATATGAAACATAAAATCATTAACTTGTTTGGCTTGTTTCAGTACAATTCAGCTCAGTGCTCATTATTTGCAGGTTGTACTGATTCAAAAATTGCCCAAAAACAGCAACAAAAAAGAGAAACTATTACTAGAATTTAGAACTTATTATAAACCTGAATTAGAGTCCAGGTCTACAATCTGTGATTTAGCCTTGCTCCAGCACCATCTAATGACAGCGTTGAAGTAGAGAGAGTTCACTGGAACGTAAGGACTTTCTCTCAGAAGGAGGGAGTAAAATACTGCCACGTGCAGACGCTTTCTGTGGCGGCAATGAGCGAAAGGCTGCTGGACGGTGCTGAACACGAGTGAGAGGCTGGTAGACGGCGCTGAGCACTCAATCACACTCTGCTTCTGCCTCGATGATTTCCATTTCCCTCAGTGCTTTAATTGATGAAATAGGCCCCATCTCCCAGCTTCTGGCCACCATGCCACATCCTTTGGTTGCAGACTTGTGGAAAACTCTCAAAGACAGCGAAGTGCTGGATCGCTCGATTGTCCCGAAATCACACTGCCAGAATGTAGGTTATTGCTTCTAACAGTAGCTGAACCACATTTGAAATAAAAAGATGTAAAAGAAGTATAAGGAATTGCTTTGTGACCCGTCTTGAGGATGTCGCCTATGGTAGCATTGTTCACCGATGTAGATAAAATGTAGATAACAAGCTCTAACAGTGGCTGAACCTTATCTGAAATAAAAAGAAGTGAATGGAAATGCTTGATGAACTGTCTTGAGGATGTCACTTTTGGTAGCATTGTTCACTGATCCATAACTTTATCATCTATCATCTATCCAAATGTTCATCTTTACTAATCAGAATCTGATTCCGGTTTATTAACACTGACATATCTCATGAAATATGTCATACTGCAGCAGCAATACAGTACAATGTAGTGTTCATGGATTGATTTTCCATTCAGAAATCTGATAGCAGAGGGCAAGAAGCTGTTCCTAAAACATTGAGTGTGTGCCTTCAGGCTCCTGTACCTCCACCCTTATGGCAACAATAAGAAAAATAATAATAGATGACTCACTCAGAAGCTTGGCAGACCATGATCTTAAAGAGATGACAAGATCACACAGGAACATGGCTGAGCAAAGTACTTGTAAAGTTGTAGTAACTAATTCAAAAAGAAAGTACTGAAGTATTCAGTGGTTGAAGAATGTACAATGTCTTGTGTATCCATAATTAATTGATTCGTTTGTGTTACTGCAATCCCAACTTTCAATGGAAGGATTAAAATCAGGAAGTTGGGACTTTGAACAAATATTATTATTTCACATATGGATTTTTCCACATAGTCATTACAGCTCATTACAGGCCCTTCAGCCCACAATGTTGTGCCAAACATGTAACCTACTCTAGAAACTGCCTAGAATTTCCCTACTGCAAAGCCCTCTATTTTTCTAAGCTCCATGTACCTATCCAAGAGACTATTAAAGTACCCTATTGTATCCACCTCCACCACCGTTGCCGGCAGCCCATTCCATGCACTCACCATTCTCTGCGTAAAAAACTTATCCCTGACATCTCCTCTGTACCTACTTCCAAGCACCTTAAGTCTGTGTCCTCTTGTGGCAACCATTTCAGCCCTGGGAAAAAGCCTCTGACTATCCACACGATCAATGCCTCTCATCATCTTACACACCTCTATCAGATCGCATCTCATCCTCCGTCGCTGCAAGGCGAAAAGGCCAAGTTCACTCAACCTATTCTCATAAGGTACTCCCTCCAATCCAGGCAACATCCTTGTAAGTCTCCTCTGTACTCTCTCTATAGTATCCACATCCTGTAGTGAAGTGACCAGAACTGAACACAGTGCTCCACATGAGGTTTGACCAAGGTTTTATATAGCCGTATATTACCTCACAGCTCTTGAATGCAATTACACTTAATGTCAACCGATTTAACCACAGGTTTAATAGATACCATCTGACGACGGTGACTTCCACAGAGTATTATCCGCATGAAGTCCTTTTCTAAGGTGACTTCCAAAATGCAAGCTAACCAAATTTGTGGACAATATATCATTCGAATTCCATTTGGTTGTAAATGGAAGTTTGATCGTTTTATTTTGGGATTACTAATCCTGCATTATCCCTTTTCTTTTGCAGAATTGCATCCCCTGGGATTTGGAATTCCTCTGGCACAAGTCATCCTCAATGACTGTGCACGAAAGAAGAAGCACGATGAGGTGAAGGAAGGCCGGAGGGACTGTCTAGACCTGGAGGCATCAGTTCTGCGATTCCGGGCTAAGAAACAACACAAACATCTGGATGACAGTGATGTATTTTTGTTGTCTGAACCAGTAAAAGAACCCTTCTCTCCAACTTTTTTGGATAATCTCTCTCGAGGTCACAGACGGGTATGTTATATTTCCAATTCTAAAGACAGCAAGTATCAATGCATTAATGAAATGATAAAAACACAAAGAAATAGTTTATGATCCTAATGATTGAGTCTCCTTATTGGTGGCTTAAACTTCTATTTGAGAATATTATTAACTCAACATCATCTGATAGTATTTTGTTTTATTTTGGAATGATATGACAATTTCACTTATTCTCTGAACTATTTTAAAATATTCAAGAAGGAGGAACAGAAGATATTTGCTGATGAATCAAAAACATTTCTTTGAACAAATTCTGACTAAATTTCTTTCTTGCAGAAGTATTTGCTCCATATTCTTATGTTTGGTATCTGTAATATTACAATGTACCATTTCCATAAACAAAATAGTCTCAGTGTATCTGTCCATCTTTAATATTCATCTAGCACAAAACATCTCCAAATCCAGCACATGTAATGCATAGCAGGGGAGGGCTGCATACATTTGGTAATACCAAAAATTCAAAGTGCATTCATTATCAAAGTATGTAAGCAGTATACAACCCTGAGATTCGTCTTCCCACAGACAAACACGAAACAAAGAACAAAAACCATGGTGCCCATTCAAAGAAAAACATCAAACCCCCAATGCGCAAAAAAAACTAACTGAGCAAATGGCAAAAAATGAGTGAAAAACACAGAATATAATACAAAGCACAAGTTATTGAACCAGTCTAGTCATATTCAGCTCAACTCTTTTCAGTTCAATCTAGCTCTATATTGTTTGTTAGATACAAACTGCAGAGCCAGTCCACCCTGATCAAAATCACACAAAATATCAACAAAAAAGGAGTGACCAGGAGTCAAAAACACATTATAATGTGAACTACGGAGTCCAACCCACAAACCACACCGATTAAACCTTGCCCAAGACCTTGCTCTGATGATTTCCCAATCCAATTATGAGCTCCTAGTCATCATCCTCCTCCTCTCAGCCATTATGTGTGGTGTAATTACATCAAATAATCCTGGTGCCAATTGCTGTAGCTTAAATGAAGCTGAATCTCAACTTAAACCTATCAGTGATGTAAAAATGATTTCTAAACTTCTTGCCACTCTGTTCCTTTCTTAATGGTGCCTCCTCTTGAATTAATTGGGAGTACATTGCACTTTCTAGATGAATACATTATCATATATTTGTTCCTGTTAATGATGCTGGTAGAACATGGGAGGAAATTCTGTGCATTCCATGATTGCAGGGCGCTGTGTCTGTTGATTCTATCACCGATCTAGACGACAACCAGTCACGATTGTTGGAAGCCCTACAACTTTCCCTGCCAGTGGAACTGGAAAAGAAAAAGTTAACAAAGACCAAAAAGAGGCTCAGTCTGAACCCCATCTATCGGCAAGTTCCCAGAATAGTGCAGCAATGCTGCCGTCATATCGAATGCTATGGTAAGCAGTCATTAACATCAGCTTTTGTGCTATGGTGAATAGCGGAATATCCAGTATTGTGACATGTTCATTTTTATTTGCTTTGCATTTTAAACAATTTTTTTTTGGTGGGAATCAGATTCAGCAATTCTTTAAAGCAGAGAAAATGCAGCTCTGGAAAAAGTTTATTAATTTAAAGCAGCTGAGGTAACATCCCTCTTTTTAATGAAAAATAGGTTAATGCCAGATTTCCCAAAAATGTATATAAGCAAAATAACATTTCTAAATCATATCTTTTATAGCATCATATTAATGCTACAAAGGAAATACAATCTGAAATATTAAAGACGAAAAGAGAAAACAGAATATAAAAGAGGGTTAAGTACAGGAACCATTAAAAGCAAGCAACTATACATCTCAAAGGAGTAAAACAATTATATCCAGTGTAAATACTGCAAATCCAGTGCAAATCCAATACAAGTATAGCAATATAGTGTAAATTAGTGGTCACCAACCATTTTAAGCCCAAAATCCCCTACCTGGGCCTTACTGAAAGGCAAGATCGACCAACTAAATCATTTAGAGAGAAAACAGCTCAGATTGCACTTCCAACTTGAAGCCTTTTATTTGGGCTGATTGTATTTGAATTACATAAAATGCTTTTGTCAAACTTTCAAACTAATTCAAACAAGAAAGGACTGTAACTAGCATATCAAACAGGCCATAGTTGTCTTTCTTTAAGAATATTACAATACTTTATACCTTTAATTCTAAGTTTCATTATTTAGTTTTATTTCACCACAAAAAATAAATGAATAAAAATTGACTGTTGCACTCAGTGTGATGACTGGGGCTGAATACTTTCTGTTAGTTCCCTGAAATTTGGCTCATAACTACAAACAGCCAGTCTGAGACAGTCTGTGAGGTGTCTGTCAGTAAGACTGCTCCTGTACTTAGATTTAATAATTTTCATCTGTGAAAATGCAATTTCACGCAGATAAGTTGACCCGAAGTAGGCACTGACTTTCAGTGCAGATGTGGTGAGATGAGGAAACTTCTCCCTGCTGACAAGCCCCCAAAAGTCACCGTCCCTTGACCTTTCTTTAAGCTCGATGTCATTTTGCAAATCAATTATTTCCATTTCAATATCACTTGGCACACCAAATACTTGCTGGAATTTGGCTGCTATCTGTTCTATATCGACCGACAGAAATGGGTTTGAAATAAATGCAGCAATATCTTCCATGACGTTTTATCTTCCCAAAACACCGATCAAACTCTATTGCCAGTTTGTCTAGGTAAGCACAGTACTGCTCAGAGCAGAAAGCATTTTTGTCCTTGATGGCCTGTAACATTTTCTCCAAGTTGGGAAAGTGTGTCAGCCTCCTGTTCTTTAAATTTGAAATCCAAACACCGAGCTTGGCCTTAAACACATTTACTGCGCTTATCATGTGAGGCAGGTGTCGGTCTTTTCCCATGAGCTCGTTGTTCAGTGCGTTTAATTTCGCCATTAGATCTGTCAGAAACCCTAAATCCAGTAGCCACGCATCATCTGACAGTTCCTCGTGCTCCTCGTTTCTTGTTGACAGAAAAGTCTTTATCTCAGGCAGCAAGTCAACAAATCGCCGCAACTCAACCACCGAACATCAGCATGAAGAATTATGTCTCCGTAAGCGACATCGAGCTCATCCAATAACGCCTGAAATAAGCGGTGCTGAAGCGCTTTTGCTCGAATCAAGTTTATCAGTTTGACCACCAGTGTCATTACATGAGAAAAGTCCACGACCTTCCCAGCCAAGGCCTGCTGATGAATCACACAGTGATAATCCAGGAAGTTGGGAAAATCAGGGTCATTATGGCACAGTGCTAAAAAACAACGCACACATTGCGCATTGCTGGGGCCCCATCAGTAGTAATTGCCACCAGTTAATGAATGCGGATGTCATTTTCACTGACATATTTTTTAAACTCTTTGTAAATATCCTGACCTCTTGTTCTCTCCTTTAATTGCAAAAGAGTGAGGAAGTCCTCCTTTGTTGTAAAATCCTGGAAAGTCATTCTGACAAATACGACAAGCTGAGCTGTTTGCATTACATCAGGGATTCATCGAACTGTTGTGAAAAATATTCACAGAGTGACAAGTCCTTTAACCCTTGTCGATCCATGTTCTCTGACAGTGACTCTACCCTCCTTGTCACTGTTGCAGGGCCAATACACAATATTATGTATTGTGGCTATGATGTCATTTTTGTTTTTAAAGTCATTAAAAACAGTCTCTGTGGTAATGGTCATTGCTTCCTTGAATAAGTCGCCATCTGTAAAAGGCTTCTTGTGTTTAGCCAAAAGGTGACTTACACAAAATGATGCTTCAATAGCAGCCTTATTTTGAGCAGCATTTTTAGTGAAAAACGATTGCTGGGCCTTCAACCCCGATTTCAGCTCCTCAGCCTTCCTAGCATGGATTGCGCTCTTTGGGGGGTAGGTGTCTTTAAGTTTCTGGTGGTTGGTGTTGTGGTGCTGCTCCAGATTCCCTCTTTCAGTCAGTGCTTGTGTTTGGTGGCACAACATACATACACACTCGTCTTTCACCAAGCTAAATAGAAATTCCTCTTCCCATTCTGGATGGAATTTGTACGTTATCGCCTTCTTTCGTTGAGCCTCCGCCATGCTAGCTAGCTGCCTTGGAGGATATCACCAGCGAGTGCTGTATATTGATCTTTGCGACAGTCTGTACTCTTATCTAATCTCATTGGTCACTTTGATGCAGCACAGGTTACGCTGAAACCGCGGTGCATGACGGGGGAGCTATTCACACATGTGCACTGGGCAGAAAGAATGGAACTAAAACCCCGCAACCCGGAAACAATCTCTCTTTACAAACAGCTTTCCATAGTGAAAGTATTGCTATATTACCATTATCCTAATGTATTTATTTTTGATATTTTTCGGGATCTAGGATCTACTGGGAAAGTCTCAAAGATCTACCAGTTGATCACAATCAACAGGTTGGCGACCACAAGTGTAACTCATATTGCAGGGTAATGTAAAGGGTGGAAACATACAATATGTATAATTCACAACCACTGACATTGACTTAAGGTTCATCTTAAGAGGCTGGTCTGACATGATGACATAATGACGTGAAGATTTTATCGTGCTTTATGATCTGCATTTGGTTGACATAATGGAGTTGTTGCGGTTTCCCTTAAACTTAAAATGCATCTGCCGTTTGATTTACAAAAAATCTACATTGGTGATACCAATGCTCTAGAACAATTCCAGAATTACTCAATATGTCGGTCAGTGCAGTCACTTTGAAACTGCTGGAGTTTTGGGAGCAAAATGCCGTCACTTGGTTTGTACAAGCTGAAAGCCCAGTATGTACTGTGCAAAATCTCTGTGGATGACACTAAATATTACTACGTAGTAGCATCGCTCAGTAGTTCCATGACAGTGAGAATAGTGAGACTGCCTGAGCACCCACCTGAATGTGATAAGTATGGTATGCTGAAGACTCACCCATTACAGACTGAGTGAGCCTGCAGGATGCTAGGCCTTCAGAGCTAACGGAATATATGCTGCCTCTCCTGGGAAATCACCAGACTTATTTTATTTTTAAAGAACTCTTGATGCAGCAAATGCCCGATCAAGTTTGCATGGCCTTTGCTAATACACCTATGAATGACTATAGGGAGCTTGATAAAATGGCTGATGGTCTAGACTCAGCCAGACAGAGACACTTAATTCTTCCTCCTTTCCCTGCCTCAATAAGCCCAGTCAGCAGGGCAGCCAACACACACATGCCCACGGCTGCTGGATCTGTGCTTTTACCACACTTGCTTTGGTACAAACACCAGGAAGTGCCAACTGCCTTACAACTTCGACTATGCCAGTGCATTAGGACATCAGAGATCATGACTGACATACAACACATCAAGTGGAAAAATAATGACATGGCTGATTGCCTCTCACGGCCAGCCTCATAGTGCCCACAAACTGGAGGTGTACTCTTTTTACCTCCATTCATGGCTTCTCACATCTGGGCCGGAATGCCTCACAGAAACTGGTCGCATTGAAGCTTGTGTGACGTGGCTTTTGAAAGGATATGTATGATTGGATTGCAGCCTGTGTGGAGTGCCAGCAAACACAAACTAACCATCATGTTCGGGCATCATTGGCACCTTTTGAGACCTTTGAGTGATGGTTTGACCATGTCAAGAATGTCGAACTGGCTGGCCCCCTTTCCCTCTCCCTCGGTTCATGCACCTCCCTATCATGGTGGGCCTTGTACATTCATTAGCACCTGGGTTGTTCACTTCAGTACCCCATCTGATATTTCCTCTGACTGCAGTCCCCAGTTCATATCAGTCCTCTGGGCTGTGATGACCCAAGACCTCAGCATTAGTCTTCTTCACACCTGCAATCCAATGGCCTCTGCAAGCTGTTTCACCGCTTCTAAAAGGCTGTTCTGAGGGCTTCCCTGTCGACTGATCATCTCCCGTAGGTCCTGCTGGGGCTCAGCACAGCTCCAAAAAAGGACCTGCTGTCGCCCACGGCTGAGTTGGTATATGGGCAGCTGTTATGAGTGCCAGGTGATTTTATTCCTGATGTGACAAATGCCTGGTCAGCCTCTCAGCAGTGTTCCGTTCCCCCTTAGTAGATTCAATTCCTTTGCACCTATTCCTACCTCCCATTATGGCGCATAGCACTCTTGGGTTCTTGTTGATCTACACTCCACCTCGTTTGTTTCGTTCACCAGTGATGTCGTGGGGGTGGAACTGGACTCTCTGACGGTGGTGTCCGAAAAGAGGATGCTGTCCAAGTTGCAAGCCATCTTGGACAATGACTCCCATCCACTCCATAATGTACTGGTTAGGCACAGGAGTACATTCAGCCAGAGATTCATTCCACCGAGATGTAACACAGAGCATCATAGGAAGTCATTCCTACCTGTGGCCATCAAACTTTAGAACTCCTCCCTAGGAGTGTCAGACACGCTGAGCCAATAGGCTGATCCTGGACTTATTTCCACTGGGCGTGATTAAATTATTATTTAATTATTTATGGTTTTATATTGCTATATTCCTTCACTATTCTTGGTTGGTGTGGCTGTAATGAAACCCAATTTCCCTCGGGATCAATAAAGTATGTCTGTCTGTCTGTCTGTCTGTCATGATGTACACCAACATCTTCTTAGTCCCCCCCCCCTCCCCCCCCCCCCCCGCCGGTACGATGGCCCATTCTGCACTTTGGGATGGAGAGAAAAAAAACTTTTATCATAGATACAAGGGACAAATATATACTTCAGTAGATCACCTTAAAATAGCCCGCCAAGAGTTGGAGGATTCTGCTACTATGACCCTGGTGTCACAACATGACCATAAGCACGTCAACACACCTCTGGACAAGTCAGATACACCTGCTGTTACTCCACCCATGGAACATAGGACCCAAGTTGGGTAGCTTGCCCGGATTCCAAACTGGCACACGATGCTGGCTTTTGTGAATTCAGGGGCACGGGGCCAGTGTAGGGTAATGTGAGGACTGGAAATATAGACATAATTCACAACTATTGACGTTGACTTGGGGTCTGACGTGATGACATAATCATGTGAATTTTTGCTGTTCTTTATACTCTGCATTTAATTGACAATAAAATAAGTTGTTACAGCTTCCCTTAAACTTAAAACTTCTTTGTCATTTTATTTACAAAAATCTACAATATTTCACCTTTCACCTGTGTGGCACTTTCCTGTGTCAGCCCCATTATCTCTTGATTCCCCATCAATATCCTGCAATACATTGAACAACTGAGCCTTCATAGCCCTCCTAGGCAGAGAGTTCCAAAGACTCAATATTCTTGGAGTGAAGCTGTTTCTTCTTATCTGTCTAAAAGTCTGGCACATTACTTTATAACAACAATCAGTTCTAAACACCCCGGCCATTTGAAACATCATTTCTTTAAGAACCACCTCAAGCCTCAAACAATTTTGTATGTTTCAATGAAATCACCTCTTTGTCTTCTAAACCCAAGTGAGCATAGGCTCAGTCTGTTTAATCTCTGCTAATTCCTTCCTCAACAGGGATCAATCTGGTGAACCTGCATTGTACTTCTTCTATTATATATTCTTCAAATATATCCTTTCCTGGGTAAGAAGTTCATAACTGTATACAATATTCTAGATAGCAGAATCAGAATTGGGTTTCTTATCACTGTCTCATAAAGTTTTGCAGCAGCAGTAGAGTGCAAAGGTATAACATTACTATAAATTTGCAGAATACATAAATAATGTATCATCTCCCCAAGGCTGTACATAACAGTAGCACAAAGTCTTTGCGGACAGTCACATCTTCTATCAAGAAGCAACAATGAACTGTTTATATTTCTAATCATTTATTATACCCATATACAACAATATACCCATATACAGTGACCCATATACAACAACATCCATGTCTTTCTGAAAGGCAACATCTTTCAATTTCCTATCACTTAAAACATTCTCCGCTTTTCTAAATTTTCTACCATATTCAAGATTTCCAATTTTTCCATATTTGTATTCCTTTTCACCCATCACTCACTTTGTCTGTATTCCCTCAAAGGCTTTCGCTTTCCTCCTCATAACCTATGCAGTTGTTCTGCTTTCTATTATCAGCAGACTTATAAGCAATGGTCGTGTCATCTCATCCATGTCATTGATATACAGCAGTTTGTCAATAGTTGGAAAGTCCACCACCTTCTCTCTGCAGTCTTTTCAACTGATCATAGCCATTCAAACAGAAAACATTCCTTTTAACTATTCTGTTCTATAAACACTCTGCACTCCATCTTGGTATATTAATCTAACTCCATGTCGTCTAATTTTATTTTAAAACCTCTTTGTGACATTTTACCTATGACCTTTGAAAGTTCAAATCTACCACATCCACTGTTTTGCGATTATCTATTCTGCTAATTAAAAAAAATCTGACAGATTTGTAAAACATGATTTTCTTTTTCAAAACAAATGAAGACTCCACTTCAACTGACCTTGATAATCAACTGACCTTGTGATCAGCCTGGACTCCTGGCTCCACCCATTGGGCATAAACTCCCAATCTTCAATTAACCTATCTCTTTTGCATTTTCTGTCCATTGCCAATGCTTATCCATGTTATTATTTCACCTCATATTTGTCAGATCTAATTTCCTCTAATAACTTTTTTTGTATCTCTTTATTAAAAAATCCCAAAGTTCCAAAAGCATAACATTTCCTGATTCTTCCAGATTATCTGTTGTAAAAAAACACTAATAGATTTGACAAATATTATTTTTCTATCCTAAATACACATTGACTCCATTTACTAATATTATTATTTTCTAATTCTCCATTGCCACCTCCTTATCAATAGATTTGGGGATTTTCCCCATGACTGAGGTCAGGATAACTGGTCTACTGTTCCCATTTTCTCTTTTCCTACATTCTTAAATATCCTCCAATCTATGTGAGACATATGGCCTGTTTGAAAATGGCAACCAGTACATCCACTGACTCCATTGCCACCCATCATCTGGTCCTGGGGATTTCTTGGGTTTAACCCCCCTCTAATTTTTTCAATACTGGTGTTTACTATTTTCTTTTGACTCCTGTCTTTTCCCCGGGTTGAAATATCTAATGCCAGAGGGTATGTATTTAAGGAGAGTTCAAATGAGATGTGTGGGGCAAGTTTTTTCACAGAGGTGGGTGCCTGGGATAGTGGTAGAGCCAGATACATTAGGGACTTTTAGGCGATGTTTCGATAGGCACATGAAAGTGAGGGAAATGGAAGGAATGGACATTGTGTAGGCAGAAGAGATTAGTTTAGTTAGGCATTTGATTATTAATTTATTTGGTTTGGCACAACCGCTTGTGATGAAGAGGCTGATCCTATGTTGTACTCTCCTATGTTCTTTATTCCCTCTAAACTTGTTGTTCTGCCCCTTTTATAGGATTTTTAAATATTTGTTCCATAAAACAAACACAAAATATTGATTAGTTTTTATACATTAATTGAAACATTTTGGAATATATTTGAATTTGCCACTGAGCTATGTACCTGACAGTATGCCTGCCCACATGAGTACTTGTCTCTTATCTCTCTGTACTGTATTAACAGGAAGGGTGACCCTCTGATATATGTCCTGAGCAGTGAATGACTCATAATGTGACATCGAGCCAACATTATTGTCTTGCATGATTCCCTGCCATTTAGTATTTCTTTCATCATGCAACTATTTTAAATCTCTTTTAAATATACATGAGAATTCTGCTACAGCGGTTTTTGGCAGAGATTTCCACATCCTGACCACCCTCCAAAGGCTGTTGTTTTCTGTCATCTGCTCTAACTATTTTTTGATTACATGAGGCCAGATCCTGGAGGTTTTTCTGCTTGTCCAGATTAGCTCCCCCATGCCTTCTTGGCTAGATGCAGAGCCAACCTTGCTGGCTTTCTCCAAGAGCCTCTAAGTAAATCCTTAGTGATGATAGTTCCCCTGTTAGTATGGTTAACTGGAATACGTTGGACAGCTTGTGACAGCTGCTGAAGTTACAAATAGAACTTTTCCATTCTGGAACTGATTTTAAAAGTTTTTATTTACTGTTAAAAGCTGTTGAAATTGAAATAAGACCAACATTTAAAAGCCAAGAACCTTCTAAATAAAAATGTAAACTATACACAGAACTCCAGTTATAAATAATTTATAATATTAAACTATAGCAAAGTATGACACCTTCTATAAATCTTAAGAAACAAAATCTCCATTAAAATCAATGGGGTCTTAAAACCTGTGCCAGGTCTAAGGCTGTTGGAATTGTCTTCCAACAATAAGGGACAGGCTGTGAATGCAGCTATGACCATCCAGAGTTCTGAGGACTTCAGGACATAACCTGGGATCCTGGAAGCGTAACAGCTTCAATAGGCAAAATTGTGACCATGGTCTTTGTACAAAGTAATCCTAAACAAGTTGCTTCCGAGCCCTTCACATATCTGATTGTAATGATTACTTATTTATTGGAACTTGGATGAAGTAATAAAGGTTTCGAGGTTGAACTTGCCTGTGACACGACGATGGGGTTGCAGGGCAAATTGTGAAAAGGACATAAAGAAGTTATAAAGGAATACAGATTTCCTAAAAGAGCAGGCAAAGAGCTATAAAATGGGAAAACAGTGACGTTGTCCACTGTGGCTGTCCACGGGGTATACTATTCCATGTTTAGATCCAACAGTATTGCACATTCCTGAACATAATGGCTCTGAACTCTTAATCAAGCTCCTATCATCATTGAAACAGACCAATATCTAAGGCACATAGGGAATATATGAACCAACCAAGACACCCATAAAAATCATATTTGGTGTTTGATGTTGAATTACTTTTATCTTTATTCTTAACCTTGCAGATCTTTTTATTAAGTTTCCTTTCAATACTTGATAGTGCTTTTCATGATCTTTTATCAATTCTCTGAGCCAAATTCTATTTTAGTCTTCCTGTTCACCTTTGGGACTCAGCCACTGAATCTCTCCCATCTTTCCTCAATGGAATGATTGATTTATAGTCTTTCCATTTCCCCTTTACATATTTTCATTGTTAACTAATGGTTTTATTTAACAAAATTTCCTTCAATTTAATCTGGCCAAGGTACCATTTATCTCACTTTGATTTGTGTTTTGTTTTACACTAGTAAAATGCCATGACCTATTTTCTCATTTCTCTATTCTGTTTCTATAGAGAACCTATTTATATATTGTCTAAAAATTTGCAAGTATTTTTTAAACATTCTACTACCCTTTTGTTGTTTTCTCTTTATTACCCAGAACTTTGTCAAGAATTGGTCTTGGTTTAGATTAAACTGAATCAAAAGCAATATTGATTCAGAGAAGCCACTTCTTAATGCCCTTCTATCTCCTTATTCTAAACTATATTGGATAATCAAATTGACCGACACTTGAAATTTTACCTCATCAATTTACTGTAACTATGACTACCATCCTTGGTTTCCTCCCCAGCATTTGGGATATTTCATGAATGCAACTGATTCTTTGTTATAAAGCACCTTAGCTCAGAGTAATTCTGTTTATGCCATTTCATCTTCCCACAAAGTGTTATTGTCTTTAATTGATACTGTTACCCCTTCTCTCTCCTTTGCTATTAATTGCTAATCTAGTCCCATTTGTACTGTTATTCAGATTCTTAGTATTTCATTATGATTTTTGGACTAAGTTTACTTGGCAGACTTTCTACACTTTTACCATCAACACTGTGGGCGTCTGAGGAAACTATAACCTAGAAACACAGAGTAGCTGGAGCAAACATATGGTTTGAATTAAAAAGTCGAAGCCTCTATCCAGCCCTTATGGAGTGAGAGCAGATTCTTCTGCTTCAGGGTTAGTTAATTAATTGGCCACTGCAAATTTCTGCTTATGTGTAGGCAAGTGGTAGAAAGTGGAAGGAGAATAAAGAGATGGGATTCATTTAAGATTAGTCTGAATGGATTTCTGATGTGTATTGTGGATTCAGTAAGTCAGAGATCCTGCCTCCGTGTTGCATTTTTCTATGATTTTATGATTTTGATGCAAAGTGGCATATCGGATTTCAATTGCAGCATGTTTCAATGTACAAGTATTCACAATCACATCCAAAATAATTGCTCAAACATGGTTGAATTAAAAATTCTATTTTCCTGAGCTCAGCTAGTGTCTTTGAAAGCCAGTAGCCATCTTACAGCAATGAAGAGGAGGAAACAGGTTATATTCTCTAATAGTCATAATAAATATTAGATTCCCGTAACTTGACGTGAGTGATGCTCTTTTTGAAAGATACTTGGTTATTTTTCAGGTCTTCAGACAGTTGGTATTTTTCGAGTTGGAAGTTCCAAAAAAAGAGTTCGACAGGTAAAGTTAAAAAACAGCTATAAAAGCCTATTGAACTGAAATGGATGCCAGATAACATAAGGTGGCTTTGTGTTTAGAGGAAATTATTTTATTTTAAGTGAATCTGTATGATCTCCTGTTACCCATGTATGCTTTACATGCAATAGAGAAAATTAGTGATTCTGCTCCTATGCTGCTATCACAAGAGAACCATGAATGATGAGGATATTTAATAATTGAGCAAAGAGCAAGCACTTTATTTACTCGGGTAACACAGCAATCATTTTCTCTATTGAAAGAAGCCAGCCTAAGAGAAGAATTCCCACCAAATGATAGAGTGCTAAAGAGCCCAGAGTCTACATGCTACGAAGGCTCAACACATCGACCCTTTTTACCACGTGGAAAGACAGCTGTTCAGAAGATCACAAAGTGGTTGAAGTAGTCCTAGCTCATCCACCTGGGAAATTTGACAGTCCAATCCCTTTAAATGGACATTAAGTAATTCCAAAATTTTCAGTTCCATCCAAAACTCACTCCTTGCATTGATTAGTATCACGTACAGTGTAATTTCCCGAACTTGTCTTTAATGAGTTTGAACCTATAATCTGGTAAGTTCTTTTGCAATTTTATTTTGAAATAATATTCCAGATTAACGTTTTCTATGCTAACTACAGTCTTGTGTAATTGTGCCCTATTGCGCCAGACAGATAACAGTTTTAGGAATGAAGAGCTCAAATTTCAAAATTGTTCTCTCAGAACTGAGACTTTGAAGCTCAGAAATCTTCCTTGTGGCTCTGTTTCTAAGTGACTGGACAAGATAAGGTTTTTCAATGCTCGGTTTATAGTGTATAGTTCAGGCAATGTTTAACTGTCAAATCTGGGTGCAAATAGTTCCAAATTATCCAGGCAGCATTATAACTCCTATAATTTGCATTGCCTGTATGATCTAAAACCCTAGGCAGACTGGGCTCCAGGAAGAATGATTGAATCCTCATCATGAGCAGTATAAGGAAGTAAGGTTTTAAATGTTGCCCCTTTTAAAGTGGCAGGTTAAAAATATGCATATTGTACTGTTAAATGCATATGAGTGCATTCTTAATGTTATTGGCAAAAATCTGCGCCACTGTTGCAGCATCTTCTCCACCTGAATATGTGTCCGGTCATAATACATGGGTGGTGCTTCACCACAGTAGCAGAGTCCGAATATCATCAAATAAAGTGAATCAGAGTAAGTCAACATTTTTGCACCCAGGATTGTTTAAACGAATGGTTGAAATGTGTGGAAAATCATAATAATCTGCCATAGATTTACTTCTGCTATGTAAAAAATAGTCGTGATGATGTAGAACAATGGAGTCCTATGGTCAAAGATGCAAGAAACTGACCCTAGGTGAAAGAAAGAAGATGTGTTGGTGTGAAGATACAAGCAAGTTCTGATCCTGGTCCTTGCTGTGGTCGTTAATTCAACTGTTCCATTGCCAGAATAGTGAGAGAGCAACTTAGCCAGGGCTTCAGTTGGTTAACCTTTCCTGTTAGTCCTGTATGGAACATTGGGTGAAGGTAGGATGTGTTTTGATTGTAATTTCAGTTTCAACATCTTTTCTGTAAGCAGCTAGCGTTAATTTGCCGGAATAGGTTTCACTTGAACTTTGTTTTGAAATGCTTGACATTGCCATCCATAATGGAGAGTAGATTTTAATGAAAGAATCTAGAGTTCATTTAAATGAAACACAATGGAATTCAAATATGATGCAGTGTAGCAGTCTAAAATTTGTGGTAATAGAACTGACTATTAGCAATCAGCTTTTTTTTTGAGACAAAAGATTTGTCAAAGAAATTGTATCAATATAATGCAGCTACACGTTGATGTATTTCAGCTGCGAGATGAATTTGATCAAGGTCTGGAAGTAGTTTTGGATGAAGAACACAGTGTCCATGATATAGCAGCATTACTCAAAGAATTCCTGAGAGACATGCCAGACCCACTTCTTCCCAGAGAACTCTACACAGCTTTCATCAAAACAATGTGTAAGTACAGACTTATTACCATCTGATTTCAGTTACATTCTCATGAAATGGGGTGTTGCATGTAAAGCATTCAATTATTTTCTAGTTTTATTGCTGTTGAGAAGCTGTGTCAATCAGTTTCTTGAAGCAAAGCATTCCTGTGGAGGAATCCAGCAGTTTATTAAGAAGGCATTGCAGAATTTTAATTCAGTTATGGTGAAGAAACAATGATGTTTTACAGGTCAGCATAGCATGTGACTTAGAGATGATAGGAATCCCATGACCACACTGCCATTGTCTTTCTAAATTGGAAAGTTCTGTTGAAAAAGTCACAGTGTTTCATCCAGAAGGTGCACTCTGCAGCCACTGTGCACTAGTGCTAGAGGAGGCAAGCATTTCAAGTTGCTAAAGAAGTTATCAGTTAATACTTTGCTTTGGCCAAAGTAGTGCCAAGCTTCTGGAACTTACAAACACGCACAGAGAATTCCATCACAGGTGAAAGGTATTGGAGGAGTAAATAAAACGTAAGCCACTTGCTGCAAAGAAATGTGATTGGACCAGTTAAGTTTCTGGTTATTATGACCATTTCCTAGGTCTGGATTCCTACTCACTCCCTCACCCCCCCCACCCCCAGATAGAACAGAGATGGAGTTTCCTTAGTGTTCGCATTTCACCTATGTCACAAATCCCGCGACGAGTTAAAAAGGACAGTGAAATGAAACACACCTGGTGTCTGGGTTACTATAAATTAAGACTATATTTATTACTACTATGAATTGATATCATTAAACGTGATAATACGATACCGGTTATAAACTATTTTATTTCTATATATATATATATATATATATATATATATATATCTCCGCAAATGTGTGTGTGGATACAAAAATAATAGTCCCGGAAGTAGATATCAGTCTTATGGTGTCAGGTAAGTTTAAGCAGTTCAGTTCACTTTGTGTTGCGTCGAGTTGAATTGATGGAGAGAAAGAGAGTTAATTGAGTTGATGTTTACGTTGGCAGATTTAGTTGTTCTTGCTTCCGAAGTCTTTAGAGTCACTTCGTGTGAATGCCACACAGACACTGACGGACAGAGCCCCTTCTAGGGAACGGTCTACTAACCCACGGCACAGGTTCACCACCAGCAGACCCCCACAGGCAAGCTCTTACCCGCACTGGTAATCATGGGTCAAAATTAATTGGTCCGTGGCTTCCACCCTCGTGGTGCTCTTAAGCTCCACCACTGGTTTCTCGGGTAGCTTCCGCACTTCTCCCGTGTCGTGTCTCCTCTGCCGTTATCAGACCAACGCCTCAACTTTTTATAATCCATTTGAAATTCCAACCGTCCGTTAGTTCAACTGCTCTGAGCTGTTACCATGGTGACTTCACAGCTCGTGTCTCGGCTGGCGCCATACTCTCTCTCTCAAGGTCACGATCAAAAGCGCCATCAAAACCAAGTCAGATTCCTCTCTCTCCCCCAATCGCCTCCCTGTTCATTAGACTGCCGAATCCTCCAGCAGTTTCTCACCTGCGTGACACCTATCCAATACATCCCTGCCTGCTGCAATGAGACCCCACCATTAGTAATGTCTTCCTCTCTCCACTGCTCTTCTGCTCTCTGCATGGACCATTCCCTCTATGACTTCCTATGGCATTCAACCCTTTCCATCCTGTCCTCCGCATCCCCAGACACCTTTCTCTACTGTTGACGGAGGTACAATATTTGTACCTATACTGCCACTCTTACAGCTATCCAGGTAATTAAACAGCCCGTTCAGGTCAAGGAAAGATTCACATGCTCTCCTCCGACCTCATCTACTGCATTCAGTCCCTCTGATGTGGCTTCCTGTACATCAGCAAGACAAGATGCAAACTCTGCAACGGGATTTTGGAGCACATGTATTCTGTCCAAAGTTGCCATTCTGAGCTCACAGTCACAAGCTATTTCAACCTCGCTTCCCATTCCCACACTATGTTGTCTGTCCTTGGCTTCCTCCACTATCAGCTGTTATTTTTGTTCTTAATAAAGACAAACAGCATGAGTGAAAATGCTCGCACATATTCATTGCAGGGCACTCCAGTCTTGGCTTCAGCTTGACCTGAGCGTGTGCGACAAGTTCACCATTATCACCTTGGTTTCGGAATGAGCAACCCACATTGCACACTGGGAACTGAAGTTCTTTATAATGTACACACATTACAACACATCTTCCCCCTTCAAAGAAAAATCTAATACAATAGTATGTCCTCATAAACCTGCAAGAAACAATAACACTTTCCAACAAAGATACTGTATTTACATTAACTTAATTATAATGAGCAAATACAGTCCCTTATTCACTCTGCTTCTTTCAATTCATCTCTGTGTTGGTTTAATGATCTAATTCGTCTGCCATTTGTTTCCCCAGATGTATTGCTGTCACTTGCTGTGCTAATATTAGTTTATTTCTTTCACATTGTCCTGCCAAGATCCTATCTGTCTGTCTCTGTCCTGTTCTTGCTGTGTGACCACAATTCACTCCATGTGCTTCATAATGGAGACCTGTACTACATCCACGTCATCAGTGAGTCTTTGCGCAAATCCAGCTGAGTGTATTTCAATTCACAGAGCTCCTTTTGTTGGCTGCATAGCATAGATTGCTACTGTTCTGCCCTTGGGGTCTGTGTGATATTCCCATCTTTTTTAGTGTTCCTTTTTAACTTTGGAGAAGATCTTGGATATATTTTTGATTTCCTGTCTTCAACTGGAAGTTGATGAGAGACAAATTTTGAACCACAGCTGCATGATGTGAAATCAACACCGGTGATGTCTTCATCATGATCATTATGTTTAGCACTGACGTCCTGACTGTCATGTTGGTGTAGCTGGTTTGGAAGTCTAAGGAAAGTGGTACTCTTGTGCTTCTGTTGCATAACCCCTCTGGAGCTCTCATGGATGCTGCTACGAGTCTCTCAAGTTATATTAGGTATACATACAAGCCTCTCAAAGACATTTGTAAATTCTCCCATGAGTGTTGATGGATATTTTTGGTCTGTGCAGGCACTACGAAAACTCTTTCCACCAGGTTAAGCTTTTCACATGCACTCAGATCTAATATTAGCAGTATTCTCTTTCTACAATCTGCTGCTTGTGTATGGGAAGGTGAGTAGGGGTGGCTTTGGGGTTCTAATGTTTTAACTGTCATTCATTCACAGCATACACATTTGTGTCTGCCTATTGTAGCTCCTTAGCATGTGATCGTGTGATCATGTGATCTCTGCTGTCCTTCACATACCCATAGCTCTTTCCAGCATTAAATCTTTTTCACAGAGCTATCTTTCTCTGAGCCCATTATCTGAAGTTCTGCAAGCTACCTTCTCTCTAACTAGTGAGTTTCTCAAATCTCCAAACTCAGAGGACTCAGTCCGTGAAACTCAACTACATAATACCTTGCTTCTGGTCACAGGAAAAGAACTATATCTTTCAGATGTAATGTTTTTATTTAGGACAAAATGCTTCTCAAATTTTGTCATCAGGGAGTCTAATATCAAGGCTGTCTCATCAATTTGAAACTGTTATATATGTCCAAAGCATCTTCCCGAGTCACATGTAGAAAGATAGACACCTTCAATTTTTCATTCACCCCTCCAGCTGGCTCTGCTCTCTATTAAATATATATTGAGTTGTTTGAAGCATTTACAGTTGTCTGTTAAATCGCAGGTAAACTGCATAGGTGTGGGAGGATTTAGGTAATTCATTACGGGATTTTTCAGTGCCTCCCACCTTAATCTCTAGATGCACACATAACAACACAGCAGGGAGAAGTCAAATGCAAACTAGAAAAACTTTCCTCCTTCTACTTCACCCTGCTTGCTTATGTGGTTCCAACCTCTGGAACATCTTTTGTCTCCACCAAAAGTGTTTTTCAGGTATATAAAGAGTAAAACAGAGGCAAGAGTGGATATTGGATTGCTGAAATTGCTGCTGGAGAGGGAGTGCCATGATTGATTGGCAGAGCAGACTTGATGGACCAGATGGCCTAATTCTGATCCTGTGTCATGGTCTTATAGTAATGGGGGATAAGGAAGTTAGGGCCAAATTGAATAAGTACTTTGCATCAGTCTTCACTGTGGAAGATGCTGGCAGTATTCAAGAAGTTCATGAGTGTCATGGGGGCAGAAGTGAGTGCAGTTGCTAACACTAGGGAGAAGATGCTTGGGAAACTGAAAGGACTGAAAGTAAATAAGTCACCTGGACCAGATGGAGTACACCCTAGGGTTCTGAAAGAGGTGGCTGAAGAGATTGGGGAGGCATTAGTAATGATCTTTCAAGAATCATGAAATTCTGTAAAATGTTCCCGAGTACTGAAAAATTGCAAATGTCACTCCACTCTTCAAGAAGGGCGAGGTGCAGAAGAAAGGAAATTATCAGCCAGTTAGCCTTACCTCAGTGGTTGGGAAGATGCTGGAGTTGATTGTTAAAGATGAGGTTTTGGGGTACTTGGAGGCACATGCTGTAATAAAGCAAAGTCAGAATGGTTTCCTTAAGCAGATTCCTGACAAATCTGCTGGAATTTTTTGAGGAAATAACAAGCACGACAGACAAATGAGGATCAGTGGATGTTGTGCATTCGGGATTTGATAAGGTGCCGCACCATGTAGCTGCCTATGGTATCACAGGAAAGATGCTAGCATGAATAGAGCATTGGCTGATTGGCAGGAGGCAAACAATGAGAATAAGGGAAGCCTTTACTGATCAGCTGCTGGTCACTAGTGGTGCTCAGCAGGAGTCGGTGTTGGGACTTCTTTTTACATTGCATGTCAATGTTTTGGATGACAGAATTGATGTCTTTGTGGCCAGGTTTGCAGACAATTCGAAGATGGATGGAGGGGAAGGTAGCGTTGAGAAAGCAGGAAACTGTAGACAAACTTGGAGAGATTAGGACAATGGGTAAAGAAGTGGCAAGTGGAACACAGTTTTGGGAATTGTATGGTCATGCATTTTGGTAGAAGTAATAAAAGCATAAACTATTTTCTAATCGGGGGGAAAGTTCAAAAACCCAATGCAAAGGGATTTGCGAGTCCTCGTGTAGGATTCCCTAAAGATACATGGTGAGGAAGGGAAATGCAATGTTAACATTCATTTTGAGAGGACTAGAATATAAAAGCAAGGGTGTAATGCTGAAGCTTTATAAGGCACTGGTGAGGCCTCACTTGGAGTATTGCAAGCAGTTTAGGGCCTCTTAATTAGGAAAGGATGTGCTGACATTGGGAAAGGGTTCAGAATAGATTCACAAGAATGATTCCAGGAATAAAGGCTTATAGTATAAGTAGTAATTGATCGCTCCGGGTGCGTACTCACTGGAATTTAGAATAATGAGGGGGACGATCTCATTGAAACCTATTGAATGTTGGAAGGCCTGGATAGAGTGGATGGGGAAAGGATGCTTTGTATGGTAGGGGAGTCTAGAACCAGAGGGCACAGCCACAGAATAGAGGGATATCCATTTAGAATAGAGACGAGGAGGAATTTCTTCAGCCAGAAGGTGGAGAATCTATGGAATTCATTGCCACAGACAGCTGTGTAGGACAGGCCATTGGGTATATTTAAGAGGGAGGTTGATAAGTTCTTGATTAGTCAGGGTGTGGAAAGTTACAGGGAGAAGGCAGGAGAGAGAAATAGATCAACCATGATGAAATGGTAGAACAGACTCAATGGGTTGAATGGCCTAAATACGCTCAAAAACAGCTGTTTTCTCTATTTCTACTCTCCCATCCATCCACCTCCTTTTTCATTGTGTGAAACTGTTTGTTAAGGGTATGAATTCCTAACATTTAAACACGAGTCTGACATGTTTGCTTCCTCAGCTTTGCCCATTAACACTGTACAATTTACAGCATGGCCAAGATCAGGTTCATTGTTACATTTAAATTAAATTTTGAGGTTTAACACCTTCTGAAGAAAGGTCAATGATTTGCATTCTGAAACCCCAATCAACAAGTGTATGTGGGTTTGGCATATTGAAAATCCAATTAGACAAGCCTTTGCACTGGATTTGAAGGAATTATATATTTTTTGGCATCAAGAATAGAATGAATCATGTTTTTAACTTTAAAAATCATTTCATAATAAAAATACCAGACCAACCTAGGGTTATGAACACTGATGTTTGAAATTCTCCACATATTAACACATTCCCAGAATTATTAAATTCAAATAGCCAATGTACTTACAAATTTTCAACCCCATAAACAGCAGAACTAGTTTCCCTTCTCTCTAATTTTAGTAACCATGTTTCCTGACGTGTGCTTTAGATGTCATTTGTTACAATACAGTGAAGATATGGATACCATTTTGAGTGATTTTTACATAGTGTCTGATATACGGATTGTTAAGTTTCTTCTTTAACAAAGACAAACTTGCATAGGTAAAAATGTTAGAACTATTTTATCTACAGATTTACAGAATGGCTTCAGCTCGAGTACATTTTACTCTGGACGCTCTGCTTAGCACTGGCATCTTGACTGCTATGCTGGAGTAGGTCGTATGGATGTCTATCAAAGGTGGAGTTCTTGTGCTTCTATGCATAACCCCTCAAGATCTCTCATGGATGCTGTTACAAGTTTCTCGAGTTATATCAGATACCCCTCAAAGACATCTACGTATTCTTCAATGACTGCCACCTTTCATCTGACAAGCCACTACAAAAACTCTTCCACCAGGTTGAGCCTTTTTCATGCAGTCATACCTATTATTGGCTGTACTTGCTATTCAACAATCAGCTGTGCCTTTAGGTGCTGTCCCTTGTGCTTGAAGGTAACTCTACATCCCCCTTTTACTGGAATGATCTCTCCAACATAACCAGTCACTTTTAATTTCACTGGGTAAATCTAGTTCTTTACTTTGAGAGTCTTGTAATCATCCACATTTAACAGTTTCACCTGGGCTCCAGTATCAACCTTGAATGTAATTACTGTCACATTCAGTGTCATTGCAACAATCCGTTCTGTCTTACCAGCACCCGCACTCTGTAGAGAATCTACAAAGACTTACTCCATTTTCTCAGCAACCGTCTGCACCTATCTTTTGGTAGCTTTGCAGCACTTAGCAAAATGATTCCTCTTCCCACAATTATTGCAGGACCTTCCATAAGCAGGACATGTCTTTGGCATGTGCCTGCCTCCAGGTTTGTTGTTTGAGCCTCTATCTTTGCTATGCTGTTGCTTTGGGAAATACCTTGTACTCTGTTCCTCTGTTTTCACAGCATGCACTGTTGTTTCTGCTATGTGCAGTTCCTTAGTTTGTGCTCATGTGGGCATTGCCCTGTACAGATCCACAGTCTTTTCCAGTGTTAAATCTTTTCATGGAGCAATCTTTCTCTGAGAACAGTATCTGGGATTCCACAAACTATTTTGGCTCTGACTAGTGAGAGTCTAGTAAATCTCCAAACTCACAGGACTTGCTCAGTGTGTGTGAAGCTCACACTTTGTTTCTTGTCACAGGAGAAGAACTTATATCTCTCAAACATGATGTTTTTACTTGGGACAAAATGCTCCTCAAATTTTGTCATCAGAGTGTCCAATCTCAAGGCTGTCTCTTCAGTTAGAAAGCCATTGTAGATATCCAAAGCATCTTCGCCAATTATGTGTTGAAAAATTTTTCCTCCATCCCACCGGTTCTGCTTACCACTAAATATATATTGAATCAGTGTTTGAATCATTTCCAATTACCTGCCAGATTGCTGGTAAACTGCATAGCTACAGAAGGACATAGTTTATCCGTTGAGGAGATTTTTAGGCTCTCACCTGCAACTCTCGGTGAACTTCAAGACAGTGTATTCTTGTGTCAGCAGGGTTCTCTCTGTTGGAATCTAGCATCTCTTAGTTGCTCGTGGTATTCAGTTAAGCTTCATATTTGGACCTCACGCCAACTTCTGACACCATGTTATGTTTGTTCTTTAACAAAGGCAAGCTTGCATGGGTAAAAATGTTAGAACTACTTTATTTACAGATTTACAGAATGGCTTCAGCTCAACCATATTTTACTCTGGACACTCCAGACCTCCTAGAACAGGGGTGTGAGCCGTTCATCCAACATCACCCCACCTGCATTGCTCACTGGAAACTGAAGTTCTTTATTATGTGCACTCAGAATAACACACAGATAGATTCAACTTATGGTCATTTATGAAATGGAGCCCATTTGTTACCTGAAGAGAGCCTGAAATGGAAGCAAACAAAAAAGATCTTTAAAATGGTGCATTAATGACAATCAGTCAGATCTCTGCTGATCCTCAACTAGTCAGGCAGTATCTGTGGAAAGGAATTAAAAGCCGACTTTTTGGGACTGATGAAGGATCTTGGCACAAAATGCCAGCTCTTTATTCCTCCGTGGATGCTTCTTGATCTGCTGAGTTCCTCCAGCATTTTGTGTGCACTACTCTGGATTTCCAGCATCTGTAGAATCTCTTGTGTTACTGAAATGGTCCGCACTGATCAGCTGGAAATCAAGCTTGCAGAGAAAGTCCGTGCTCAGGACCATTCTGAGAGGAATAGTATCATCCAAGGTAACTGAAAATCCAGCCCAAAATTAACTCACTCTTTGGGTACTGCTGAATTTTTGAATGATTTCATAATTTTCTGATTTTTTTTCAATTTCACATATTTTTCTTTTTAAGACTTAAAAATCTTCAGTGGATATTTTTCCTGGAATTGTAACTAAATAACTAATCGTATCTTGTAGCCAATCCTGTCAATGCTAATCCCTTGCTGGAATGATTGATGGAATAGTAGTATGGAATATTGCAGTCTACAAGTAAGTCTACATTTTATTTGACCTACGAGTCTGACAAAAAGTGATAAATGTGCATTCACCACTTGGCCCATCAATAGCAAAAAGCAAAACAATTAAGAAGCAGGGGGAAATTTCATTAATTCCAAGCAGCAGATGGGACAATACGCGAATGACAGTGAGGCTTGTTTATGGAGGAATTTAAAGCACAACCAGGTTTGCTATTACTTGTTTGATTAATAGCATGTCAACAACAGGTTCTCCTACCCAAGAAAACCATGATTTCTTCTTGTTTTGTCTACTACAGCAATGAACCACATGAATCAGCTCTCCATCCTCCAGCTGCTGATCTACCTGTTGCCACCATGTAATTGTGACACTCTGCTCCGATTGCTTGAGTTGCTGTCAAGGGTTGCCAGCTGTGCCCATGACTCAGTCAATGAAGATGGACATGAGGTAATGATGGCATTAATTTCAATACTATTGTTGAGGAAAATTTCAACACTATTGTCAGGAAAATTAAAGTCCAGCATTCCTTTCACTGATGTTACCACTGAAAACAGATTAACTGCTTACTAACTTAGTAACCCAGTGAAGATAATTCACGATGCATGAGGGTCTTGATATTGCTTGGGTAACATTGCTAGTAAAGCAGTGTTCCTATCTTGAACATAGAACAGTTCTGCACTGGACAAACTCTTTTGCATATAATGTTGTGCTGATCTTAATGCCAATTTATGCTAAACGTTCTCATACTGTGTTTCATCCACATTCTTCCATTACCTCCAAATTCATCTACCTAGTTAAAAGTCTCTTAAACTCCAACAAACTGCCCTTGGTAACCCATTCCAGGGACCTATCTCTCTCTACTTAAAAAACTTGCCTTCATATCACTTTTACAGTTCCCTTCTCTAACCTTGAAAGTGTATCCTCTGATATTTGAACTTTCTATTGTTGGGAAAATATTTTGAGCATCTATTCTATAAATGCCTCTGTCTATCCTCAGCCTCCAAAGATCTATGGAGAACAACCCAGTTTATTTCCTGCCTTCCCCTTCAGCCTATACCCCCTAATCCAGACAGAATCCCAGTGACCATCTTCTGCACTCTTTCCACAGTCTCTAAATCCTCCTGATAACTGGCAACCAGAAACCCAAGTACGGTCTGACTTATGTTTTATACAGGTATAGCATAATTTCCTAACTCTTGCTCTCAGTACCCCTACTAATAAAGACAAGCCTGTCATATGTCTTTTTTACCACTGTATCCACTTGTATAGCCACTTTTAATGAACTTGGATCCCAACATCTCTCTGAACTTCAATGCCATTTAGGGCCTACAATTAACTGTATACTTTTTCCTTTCATTTAACCTCCCAAAGTACCGTACCTTAAATTTGCCTGGATTAAACTCCATCTGCTACTTCTCTGCCCATATCTGTAACTGACCTATAATCTACTGTATTCTTTGATAGTCCTTTATAATTCCAGCAATCTTTGTCATCTGCAAATTTGCTAAACTAATTACCCATCTAATTTTTTATCCAAACCATTGATATACATCACAAACCATAGTGGTCCTAGCATCAATCCCTGTAGAATATCACTGGCCATAGACGTCCAGCCAGAATAACAGCCTTCCACCCCAATCTCTATGTTCAATGGGCAAACCAGTTCTGAATCCAGTTTACCCTGTATTCTATATATTTTTATCTTCTGAATCAACCTACAAGGAGGGACCTTATCAAATGCCTTGTTAAGGTCCTTGAAGATAACTTCCACTGCCTTTCCCTCATCAAGCTCATTTAACACTTACTCAAAAAACTCAATCAATGATCTGCTCCACACAAAGTGCACTAAGCAGCTGTGCCTTTTGAAATGTGCAGAAATCAACCCTACTACCCTCTCCAATATCTTTCTGACATGACATTCACTGGCCTACAATTATCTGCTTTATCCCTTTTACCTTTTTTTAACAAAGGTACAACATTTACTACTCTCCAATCCTCTGGGACCTCGACTATTGCTAGTGAGAACAAAATAATCTTTGTTGAAGTCCCCACAATCTCCACATTTGCTTCGTTCAATATTTTGCTTTATATACCATAGGGTCCTGACAATTTATCCACTTTAATGCTTTTCAGAAGACATAGCATGGCCTCGTCCATAACCTCAAAATGTCCCAGCACATTGGCATGCACTACTCTGCCTTTACCATGCTTCAAAACCTCCCCCTTGGTAAATACCAACACAAAATATTCATTTAATATCTCAACCACCAACTCTGATTCCAAGCACATATCCCCTCCTTCATCCTTGAGATGACCTATCCTATTCTAAATTTAAGTATAGAATGTCCAGGATTCTTCTTGATCCTGCTCGCCATGGACATTTCATGAGACCTTAGGTTATCCAATGTTCCCTTACATTACTTTCCTGCTCTTTAGCAGAACAATGCAATTCTGAAGTTTGATCAGTAGTCTTTAAACAACTCCCATGTATTAGACATGAGCTTGTCCAGGAACAGCTGCTCCCTCTCTACGCTCTTAGCTCCTGTCTATCCTCTTGTAATTTGCCCGCCACCAATTTAGTATGATCCCAAAAGATCTGATTTTGTCCTTACTCACAGCTATCTTAAAAAATAATGAGTTGGGGTTACTGTTTCCAAAATGATCCCCACCAAAACTATGTCCAGTATGTAGCTGGACTTTCCACATAATATTTTAAGAACCCCTCTAGAATGAACTGAAGAAATCCTGAATCATCAAAACCTCATTTATTATGCAATTATCAAGAGGGTGCACATTAATTCTGATTCTGCCTGTATGCCCATGGGATTCAAGGCTGCCCAAGTTCCAGCAATCTGCATCACTTCCACATTCTCAGATCTCTCTCCCTGAATTTCCACACCTCATTCCTGGAATTGTTGGAGAATCAGCAGAACACTGATTTTAAATAAATGTTTCAGGACACAAATAGAGTCACAGAATCATAGAAAACTACAGCACAGAAACAGGTGCTTCAGCCTCTAGTCTGAGCCAAACCATTAATCAACCTTCACCCAGAGCATAACCCTCCATACCCTTCTGATCCAGGTACTAGCCAAATTTCTTAAATGTTGAAATCCACCTCTTGCGCTGGCAGCTCGTTCCACATTCTCACCACCCTCTGAGTGAAGATCCTCCTCATGTTTCCCTTAAATGTTTCATTTTTTACCCTAGACCTCTAGTTGTGGTCTCACCCAACCTTAGTGAAAAAAGCCTGTTTGCATTCCCCTATCTCTCCCCCTCATAATTTTGTATCTCAATCAAATTTCCCCTCAATCTTCTACTTGCTAGGGAATAAAAGTCCTAACCTCTTCAGCCTTTCCCTATAACTCAGGTCCTTAAATCCTGGCAACATCCTTGTAAATTTTCCTGCACTCTTTCAATCTTACTTACATCTTTCCTGTAGGTAGGTGATGAAAATTGCACATTATACTCCAAATTAGTCCTCACCAACGTCATACAATTTCAATATAGCATCCTAACTCTTGCACTCAGTACATTGATTTATGAAGGCCAATGAGCTAAAAATGTTCTTTACATCCCTATCTACCAGTGACACCATCTTCAAGCAATTATGGATCATTATGGCTCTGTATTCCCAGATCCCTTTGCTCTACTGTACTCCTCAGTTCCCTACCTCTCACTGTGTAAGACTTACCCTGGATGGTCCTCACAAAGTGCAACAATTGTCTGCATTAAATTTCATCTGACATTTTCCCCAGCTGGTATAGATCATGCTGCAAGCTTTGATAGTCTTCAACGCTATTGACTACACCTCCAATCTTGTCATCTGCATATTTCTAATCCACTTTACCACATTATCATCCCGATTGTTGATATAGATGGCAAACAACAATGGGCCTAGTACTGATCCCTGCTACACATTACTAGTCAGAAAGGCAACTATTACAACCACTATCTGGCTTCTTCCACTAAACCATGTCTAATCCAATTTATTACCTCATCTTGAATGCCAGACAACTCAACCTTCCGGACCACCCTCCCATGTAGGACCTTGTCAAAGGCCATGCTAAAGTTCATGTAGACAACATACACTACATTGCCTTCATCGGCTTTCCTGCTAATTTGCTTCAAAAACTCTGTAAGTTTGGTAAGACGTGATTTATCATACAGAAAGCCATGCTGACTATCCCTAATCAATCCTATCTGTCCAAATACTTATATACTTAATTCCTTAGAATACCTTTCCCACCGCTGATGTCGGGGTCATTGGACCAAAATTTCCTGGCTTATTCCTAAATCCTTTCTTAAACAATAGAACAGCATTAGCTATTCTCCAGTACTCTGGCACCTCACCCATGGCTAAGGATGTTTTTAATATTTCTGCTAGGGCCTCTGCAAATTCTGCACTAGCTTCCCACATGGTCCAAAGGAACATGAAGGCCCTGGGTATATATCCATTTTAATTTGCCTCAAGGCAGAAAGTACTTCCTCTTCTGTAATCTGTGTAGGGTCCATGACCTTGCAGCTGCATTTCTTCACATCTATAAACTCTGTGTCAGTCTCCTGAGCAAATAGAAATTTAAATAATCCATTTAAGAACTCCCCATCTCCTTCAACTCCACACTTATATTACTACTCTGATCTTCCAGAGGACCAATTTTGTCCCTCGCTCTCCTTTTGATCTTACTCTTACAGCCTTTACGATTCTTCTTCACCTTGTTTGCTAGAACAACCTCATGTCTTCTTTTAGCCCTCCCGATTTTCTGAAGTGTTCGCTTGTATTTATTATTAGTCCTCAAGTATCTCGTTTGTTCCTGCTTGCCTACACCTGCTATGCACCTCCTTCTTTTTCTTAACCAAGATCTCAAAAGCTTTCAAAAATGAATGTTCCATAAAACTGTTTTCCTTGTCTTTTATTTAATATAAACATACAAACACTGTACCCTCAAAATTTCACTGTCAAAGGCCTCCCACTAACCAAGTATACCCTTGCCAAAAAACAATCTCTCCAAATCCACACTTGCCAGATCTTTTAAAAATGATCAGAGTTGGCCTTTGTCCAATTTAGAATCTCAATCAGTGGACCAGACCTACCCTTCTCTAGAATTACCTTGAAACTAATGGCATTATGGTCACTGAATGCAAAGTGTCCCCCTACACAGACTTCTGTCACCTGCCCTACCTTGTTCCCTAATAGGAGATTTATAATCACACTCTTTCTAGTTGGGACCGCTATGTTCCCTGAACATATTTGACACTTTCTCATCCAGCCCTTTTACAGTAAGGGAGTCCCACTCAATATGTGGAAAGTTAAACTCACTACCACAACTTTCTATTTCATAGAAACATAGAAAATCTACAACACTATACAGACCCTTCGGCCCACAATGTTGTGCTGAACATGTACTTATTTAGAAATTACCTAGGGTTACCCATAGTCTCCTATTTTTCTAAGCTCTATGTACCTATCCAGGAGTCTCTTAAAAGACCCTGTTGTATCCGCCTCCACCACCGTCGCTGACAGCCCATTCCACGCACTCACCACTCTCTGCATAAAAAACTTAACCCCTGACATTTCCTCTGTACCTACTTCCAAGCACGTTAAAACTATACCCTCTTCTGTTAGCCATTTCAGCCCGGGGAAAAATCCTCTGACTATCCACATGATGAATGCCTCTCATCATCTTATACACCTCTATCAGGTCACCTTTCATCCTCCGCCGTTCCAAGGAGAAAAGGCCAAGTTTACTCACTTATTCTCATAAAATATGCTCCCCAATCTGGGCAACATTTTTGTAAATCTCCTCTGCACACCCTTTCTATAGTTTCCACATCCTTCCTGTAGTGAGGTGACCAGAACTGTGCATAGTACTCCAAGTGGGGTCTGACCAGGGTCCTATATAGCTGTTACAGGACTGTTTCTTGTAACAGTCTGAAATCTCCCAACAAATTTGCTCCACTAAATCCCACGGACTGTTGGGAGGTCTATAATATAATCCCATTAACATGATCATTCCTTTCTTATTCCTCATTCTACCCATAGAACCTCATTGGACAAGCTCTCCAGTCTGTCTTGACTGAGCATTGCTGTGACATTTTCCCTGACTAGTAATGTTGCCCTTCCATCTTTAATTCCCCCACCCCCGCTCTATCATGTCTAAAACAGCAGAACCCTTGAACACTGAGGTGCCAGTCCTGCCCCTCCTGCAACCAAGTCTCACTAATGGCTACAATGTCATAATTCCCCATGCTGATCCATGCCCTAAGCTCATCCACCTTTCCTACAATACTCCTTGCATTGAAATATATGCAGCTCAGGATATTAGTCTCACCATACTCAACCTTTTGCTTCCTGACCTTGTATGTAGGCTTAATAACATCCTTCTCCACAACCATTCCATTATCTGTTCTGGTGTTCTCGTCCTATTCTCCTGCAATTCTTGTTTGACAATGTCATACAGAGTCAAATAAGTTCACTTCCAGCACTTTGATTCCTAAATCAATACTGAACTTCATTAAGGGAAATGGACATTGGATGTTTGAATCAGTGTTTGCCCCTGGAAGTTTGAAATCAGAAATAGACAGTAGAGTACATTATCTGAGTCTAGGTAACAATGCATGAATTGTTTGAATTTATACAGACTACAGAAGAATGTATGGAAGAGAGGGGTTTAAGGAGTTCCCAGTGAGAAAAGAAATTATGGATTAATTTTGCTTTCCAAGATTAGCCTGAAATTCTGGATGACTTCAATTCAATAGATCTTGCCTAGGCAGATGAAGTGACTGACAGTTAACTCTTATTACAGCTGAAACAACAGCAGAACTCTTATTACACCTGAAAGGCTAGACAAGAGTACTTTATTTAAGGAGCATAAAGACTTGATTTAACAAAAATCAGATACCCAGCTTGAAGGAAACAATGCTCATGAGAAGCAAGGGATATAGTTAGTAGGGCTGTTGAGATAGTGAGACATTGCATTATCACTGTGTCACTATCACCATAATTGGTAACATATAAATTTGGAATTGATATCATGAAGTTATCCAAATAAATCATGATCAAAAGATGGAATTTATTTCCCAGTTGACAGTCAAGAGAAAATCTGGAAATTGTCTTTAAGATTCATATGTTGAGTGGAGCCAACATTTGGGCCATTTATCTTTTGTTGTTGTAAGATTGAGTCTGATCATCATGTAGCCGAAGACCACCCTTTGCTCTGTCAACTACTCCACCAATCTTTGTGTCATCTGTGAACTTACTGATCATGCCTCTTACTGTATATCCTCATCCAAACCCATTATGTAAATTATGAGGCAAGAGTCCCAGCACTGATCCCTCTAGAAGGCCACTAGTAACAGGGAAAGTATCAAAAGATAGCTCTCTACCAGCCCCCTCTGCCTCCTATTGCCAAAATAATTCTGTAGCCAATTTGTCCTCTTGCCCTGAATCTCTTTTAAACTACTTTCCCATGTGGGACCATGTCAAAGGATTTAAAGTCCATGAAAACCACGCCTACTCTCTTGACCTTATCAATACCCTTTGTTACTCCTTCAAAAAGTTCATTCAGTTTAGTCAGAGCGGACTGCACTGAAGAAGTAATTCTGATTATCTCTGATAAGTCCACTTCTTTCCAAGTGATAATTAATCCTATCCCTTAGAACACTTTCCGATAATCTCCTTACCAATGATGTGAGGCTCACAGGTATGTAATTTCCAGATATTTTCCTATCGCCCTTCTGAAAACAGGGACTGCATTTGCCACTTGCCAGTCATCTGATACATCATGTGGCCAGTAAAGATGAAAAGATCTTAGCAGAGCTGCGGCAATCTTTTCTTTTCCCTCTCATAGCGGCCTGGGGTTACTTTTACCCAATTCTAGGCATTTATCTACCTTTAACCCCACTAAGGCGTTAAGCATCTCTATTTTGTTATTTATGGAGATTTGCACTGGAATTTCACCTTCCCCTTTCCTGAGTTCTCTAATTACAAAGTCCTGTTTTCTTTGTGAATACCAATGTGTGAAAAGACATCATAGAAAAGGCTTTGCTAATATATGCTGTACAGCCAGCCTTGTACACATCTGCAGTCAGACATGTATTTCACTTATCGGAAGTGTATGTCAGTAAATTGTGGGCTTCACTGCCCATAGTAGTTCATCTAGATGTTCATGAGGCAAAACCTTTCAGTAAACTGTGGCTAAAGATTGCTATTGTTTCTGTCTTTGTTTAGGTGACTGGAAACAAAATGACATCCCCCAATCTGGCCACCATCTTTGGCCCAAACCTTCTGCACAGAGAGAATATTTCTGAAAAAGACTACAGCATGCAGGCAGTTGAAGTTGAGGAAAGTTCAGCCGTCATCGGGGTGGTCCAAGTAATGATTGATAATTACAGAAGTCTGTTCCTAGTGAGTATGACATATAACTGTTCTTTTGTATGAATTCTCTCCTTTTTCAAATGCATTATTTTTTTAGTTTAGGACAAGTTCCATGGATAGCAGTCTTTTGACACTGCTCAAGCAATTATTCTTCAACAATCAGGATTTATTCACATTTTTGTAGCAAATGAGTCTAAAAAGAGATGTATGACACGAGATTCATGTTCCCCCTTCTGTTAATCCAGTACTCCCTGTCAGAAGCACTGGCACTTGGTATTAGGGAATGGGCTCTGGACGGACGTTCACTTCACTTCTAACAATGTTAGAGGGCTTTACCTTCAGGGGTTCCTAAAGGAGCTACAGCTATCCTTGTGTTAGCTCTGTGTTGATCTGAAGGATAAGTAAAACTAAGGAAGACTGAAAAAGGTAAAGTACTCCTTTTACTTCTCAAATGGAATCTACTGGAACTGCAGATCCGGAGGACCCTCGGGCAAATGAACATGGAAGTCACCCCAAAGACTTCCCAGCAGTAGTCTCCAGTGCAGACTAGCCTGGCTAACTTTCAGCCCTGGCTTCTGGGTGAAGGCCACCGAAGGAATATTTGTTCTGGAGATATATTTTGGGTCAAGCTCAAGAATGTGCTTACAAATTGGCAGATTCAGAATAATAACAATTCATATATGGCACACAATGTGGACGGGTAAGCACTTGCACCTGTGGGTGTTCTCAAGGGACAGTGGCATGATTTACAGCAGTTCTATTGTTCCACTTCCTCTATCTGGATTTGAAACAGGCACCAAATAAGAAAAGCCATTGTTTTCAATGCTATTTTTGCATTCATAATACATTGTTTTCTGGTAAAGTGGCTAAGATTGCTAAAATAATTCATACATAGTTAGTGAAACAAATATCATCTAATCTGTTTCCAAGAAAAGCAAAAGTAATTGCCAATGTAAGTTTTGTGCTTATTAAAGCAGGAAGAAAATGATGTCTGACAGACATAGCAAACTTTAACATTTCTTGGGTCAAAGAAACTGACAGACTGAAGCAATCAGGAGATAATAAAGAAAAATATTCCTTTATGTGAGCTTCAGTTTTTTTTAAATCTTCTACAGATTTCTGGGTTTATAGTGTGAGATTGAGGTTAACACAAGTTCTGGAGTTAATTTTTCCATTTCTTTGTATAATTAACAGAAACATCCTCTCAATTATTCTGTATCTACCTCTTTAAAATTGTTATTTCTTTGATAATGTGCTAAAAAATCAATATTCTGATTTGTTAGTGAAATTTCACTCTCTAAAAGGTATTGTCTCTTGTTAGACCAAGAATTTAAGAGAAGTCTTGATATTACATGTTGATCAATTTACAAAATTGCTGTGCATCAATAACTTGGACCATCATAAACCACTGTAGCAACCTAGGTGAATTCCTCTATCCTGGAATTCCACTGAATCGGATCTGCCATCCCAACAATCCATTTTTTTCATTCTGCAGGACTCTGCATCGTTGAGAATAGATTACAGTTAGTTCAAAAATAATTGAGTATTATTCCATTTATTGAGTGTGGTAAAGATATCACATGGAATATTGTATCGTTGCAAAACAGGTAAGAGCGGTACTACAGCTTGGGATATGAAAATTGCTGGGCCTAGATTTTATGGTCCTGGGCAGCGACATTCCAAAAACTGCTTTCAAGATGTGTCCGCAGCTGCAAATTTCAGTAGCACCTAAGCTCCAAGGAGTTTGATGCTGTTGAATAGCTTTCATACATATTCTGCCGTGTGCAGCACTATTACAGAATGTGAAAAGTAAAGACATTCCCAAGTCAGATATGGGAACAGATCTGGCTGTCCAAGGGAGAGAACAAGTCAACAGTCAGGAAACATTGTTTGCCATTGCTTCTTTAGGGGAAAATAACCCAAATAAAGTTTGAGGTTAGAGATGGGGACATGAAGCAGTTTGAACAATGATTGTCTTGAATGTGGCAACAGATTAGTCACGGCTGTCTTCCCAGTAATATTCCAAAGGAGGTAGCCCAAGGAATGGCATCAGTCTATTGGCAACTCATGGGGAAATTGCAGGAAATGTGTTTCTGTAATCACATTCTTCCTGTCCCAGTCTTACGTAGGAAAGCTCATGACAGATCATAGTGGGTGGTGAGGATAAAGCAGAACTGTGTGGGAAACAGACTGAGCTCCTGGCCACATGCATATGGAGCCCAAACTGCTCACAATGTGATGGATTTATAAAATATAGCTTGCACAAATATGAAAACTTTAAAAATAATGAAAGTAAAATTGATTGCAACACTCTCTAGAAACTGGACAAATTAGCAGTCATACTTTTTGTCACTAATGAGACAGAAATCAATTTTACTTTGAGTAGAACTCAATGGCCATCATCTGCAGGTGAAATTTTCCCCGAGGCAAAAGTGAGTTAGGCTTTCTCACCCTGCTCCATACCAATGTACCTGATCACTGTACAGTATCAGATGCACTTGAAATGGAAACATCTTTGGCACCTCAGTTTTGACTTTCCTTGCACTGAAATTAGAAGTCTGACATCACGAGAATGTCTATTCCTAGGCAGCCACAGCAAAACAAGCAACACAGCATAATGAAATCCCTAATGAATTATAAATTAGATTATCTCCAATCTGATTTTGATGCTTTGATTTTGGCATCTGATAAATATTTTGGAATAATATTTTTATATTAATTGGGTGTTCCTTAAAAGTTCCTTTATTGCCTTTCTATAAATATTTTTACACACAGACATTAACTCAAGGTCATATAAATTGAATGCAATCATGTTTGCAACCCACCAAAAAAAAAATCACTTGATCAAAAGTGAGATAATGAAATAGTCATAGAATAATACATGCAAACAGAACTGATGCAGGATTTCAATATGAAATGCTGACAAACCTTTACCCAATGCCCTCCCTCCACCCCCCCCCCCAACACACACATATGCTGCTCAACCCACTGAGCTGCTCTAGCACAGTCTTTATTGTCATTGGATAACAATGTCAGGTCCTGGAGATTTATCCACTTCTATGCATTTTAAGGCTGCTATCATGAACACAATCAGCCAGACCTAACACCTTAACTTTAGTGATGTTGGTATCAAGGTTCTTAAAGCTTCAATGAAATCTGTAATATCACGGAATCACAGAATGGTTAACAAAAGGGTGGAAGCCAGTTAACTTGACATGTCCAAAGTGCCTTAAGTAGGTGTGAGCAAAGTAGTTCAATTCTCTATTCTCTTCCCAAAATCCTGAGCAACATGGAGAAACTCAGTAGGTCAAGCAGCATCTCTGGGAGGAAAGAATTGCCACTGTTTCAATTGAAACCCATGCATTAGCAACCCTGTTGTTCTCGTCCACTATTTGCAGTCTTTTGTGTCTCCTCTGAAATCTTATTTCTTTCAGATACTTCTCCAGCACCTTTTAAACGTTACAATTAGATCTGCCTTCTGAATTATCCCTGAGGATGAATTCAGGCCCTAAGCACTTAGTGTGGACAGAAATCTTTCCTCATGTTTCTTTTGATAGCGTCCTTCATTCAATCTCCCATCCTTGACCCACTTGCCATTTCTTTTCTCTTCCTACTCTGCATATACCCTTCACAAATTCCTTTGCAACATTTTCCTTTCCAAGAAGAACATCATTAGTTCATCCATTTGTTCCATATATCAGTCCCTTATCTTTGGAATAATTTTAATCAGTGTCTTCTTCACCTCTCCAAAATGTTTAAATCTTTCCTAAATGCAGCACCCAGATTTGGGCACAGGTTGAAACCAATGATTTATAAAGATTCATCATGAACCTGCTCTGAATAGACAATAATGGAAAAACGACAATGTTGATAATTACTGTTATTTTTTTGCTGGAGTGGAGGGATTTTCCTATTGATTAGCTGAGGTAGGAAGTTGTTGGCACAGTGAACTTTCAGAGAAGAAAATTTGGTCCAGAATAAAGGTCTTTACCCAAAAAGTTTATTCATTGCCATAGCTGCTGCATGACCTGCTGAGTTCCTCCAGCATTTTGTGTGTGTTGTTTTGGATTTCCAGCATCTGCAGAATTTCCTGTGTTTAGAGAAGATTATTGCTTCCTTTTATCATTGTTTGGTTCTCTTCACTTCATAGATTTCCTGCTTGTTGGGTAACCCTGATACCATCTAGCAGCAAGTTAATTTTCTCATCATTGAGGTCAACATAGCAAGCCATGAATATACACAAAGACCCGCAAAACCTGTCACTGATGAAGAATTTGACAATGAATAAGGAACTAATCAGCACATTGGTTTGAATACATTGGACAGAATTGTGTTCCACTAACACAAGATAGAGGATCGTTCCTTCAGTGGATGTCCTTCACTCCCAAACAGCACAACACCATACAAACAAAGCAGCAGTAATGTTATAATTTGCTTTTATGTGAAGAAGGAAGATGGGAAGGAGCAGGTGTAGGTGGGGGATGTGGGAGTTTGAAAGAGACAATTGGCAATGTTCTCCATTCTAACTCCAACATTTAACTGTGAAGTCCTAGATCATGATCACCATTTTTTGGGTAATTGTAAAAAGTAAACTTCTACACTACAACTTTACATTCCATTGTGCACACCACTGAGATCTTTCTTTTTTCACTAACAGTTTCATCTTGGCAACAGGGACTTGAGGGGATCTTATCCTTCATTTCTAATGACTTCTGACTCAGCTTAGTCCAAAGTGGAAAATTTCATCTATTTTTGTTTGCCCTTGAGAATATTATTTTGATGTCTTCCAAACAGATGTATTTGAGGCCTCTTTTCATTTGTGAACTGAAGCTGCAGCTAGACAAATAGGAGCTACAGGGAGGCAGTCACCACCAAGTTGCAGGAGGCAGGTACCTGGATGGCTGTCAGGAGAGAAAAAGAAAATGGGGAGCTAGTGCAGAGTACCTCTCTGGCTGTTTCCCTCAATAATAAGTTTACCACCTTAGGGAATATTGGGAAACAACATACAAGACTGAAGGTGTTATATTTGAATGCATGCACTATGCAAAATAAACCAGATGGTCTTGCAGTATGATTGTTCTTGGCAATTTTTTCTACAGAAGTGGTTTGCCATTGCCTTCTTCTAGGCAGTGTCTTTACAAGGCGAGTGACTGCAGCCATTATCAATGCTTCTCAGAGATTGTCTGTCTGGCATCCCTGGTCACAGAACCAGAACTTACGCTATGCACCCACTGCTCATGCGACCATCACCACCTGCTCTTATGTCTTCACATGACTCTAATCAGGGGCTAAGCAGGTGACCTACATGCTAGAAGAGGGAAGGAGCACCTGGTGCCTCCTTTGGAAGAGATGTATCTCCACCCTGCCACCCAATGAAGTGAGTGTAGTTGCTGTTACTAGGGAGAATGTGCAAGGGAAACTGAAAGGGCTGAAGGTAGATAAGTCACCTGGAGCAGGTGGTTCTGGAAGAAGTAGCTGAAGAGATTGTGGAGTCATTAATAACGATTTTTCAAGAATCATCAGATTCTGGAATGGTTCCAGGTGGTTGGAAGATTGCAAATGTCACTCCACTCTTCAAGAAGGGAGGGAAGCAGAAGAAAGGAAATTATAGGTCACTGGCTGGGAAGATGTTGGAGCCGACTGATAAAGATGAGGTTTCAGGGTGTTTGGAGGCACATGATAAAATGGGTCAAAGTCACCAAAGTTTCCTAAAGGGAAAATCTTGCCTGACAAATCTGTTGGAATTCTTTAAGGAAATAACAAGGAGGATAGACAAATGATAATCAATGAATATAGTATACTTGGATTTTCAAAAGACTTTTGTCTAAGTGCCTCATGTGATAAGAGTTGATGGTATTACAGGAAAGATACTAGCATGTATTATTGGCCCATTGGCTGGAGGCAAAGAGAGGGAATAACAGGCACCTTTTCTGCTTGGCTACCAATGACTAATGGTGTTCAGAGGGATCAGTATTGGGACTACCTCTTTTTAAGTTGTATGTCAATCATTTGGATGATGGAATTTACAGGTGATACTAAGGTGGAGGAGCAGGTAGTTTTGAGAATGGAGGGAGGCTGCAGAAGGACTTAGTCAGATTAGGAGAATGGACAAAAAAGTTGCAGATACAATATGGTGTTGGGAAGTGTATGGTCATGCACTTTGGTAGAAGGAATAAAAGCAAATACAATGTTAGCTTTCATTTTGAGACTATAACAAACAAGGATGTAATGCTGAGGCTTTATAAGGCATTAGGTTGAGCATTGTGAACAGTTTGAGGCCACTTATCTAAGAAAGGATATGCCAACATCAACGAGGATTCAATGGAGGTTCACTAAAATGATTGTGGGATCAAATGGTTTATCATATGAGAAGCGTATTGTGGCCCTGGGCCTGTACTTGCTGGAATTTAGAAGAACGAGGGGGTTATCTTTTTGAAATCTATCAAATGCTGAAAGGCTGTGATAGAGTGGATGTGAAGAGGATGTTTCCTTTAGTGGTGGAGTTTAGAACCAGAGGGCACAAACTCAGAATAATGGGATGTCCATTTAGAACAGCGATGAGGTGGAATTTTTTCCACCAGACAGTAATTAATCTGCAGAATTCATTGCCACGGGTTGCTCTGGAGGCCAGGTCACTGAGTGTATTTAAAGTGTAGATTGATAGATTCTTGATTAGCCAGGGCATGAAAGATTTCTTGGAGAAGGCAGGAGAATGTAGTTGAGAAGGAAATAGATCAGCCATGATCAAATGGCGGAGCAGACTCGATAGACTACCGTAGATTCCGGATTATAAGCCGCTACTTTTCCCCCACATTTTGAACAGCTTTGAACTCTGCGGCCTATAATCCAGAGCGGCTAATACATGGTTTTTTTTCATGCCGCCTCGTAAACATTTTGCCTCGTAACAGTAGACCAATAAAATTGATGAGTAGTTCACAGAGGTCCAATGAAATTGTACGATAAATCAAGCGCACTTTCACAATTAAATTATTGTAAATCAGTCATTTGTACTCACCCTCATCAACATGGAAAATACTCGAAGAAAAGCAAGACCCGAGCGCGTCAGACCCGATTAGACCCGATCGCAATGCGGAAGCGTCAGACCCGATTAGACCCGAGCGCATTGCGCAAGCGCGTCAGACCCGATTAGACCCGATCGCATTGCGCAAGCGTGTCAGACCCGATTAGACCCGATCGCAATGCGCAAGCGTCAGACCCGATTAGACCCGATCGCATTGCGCAAGCGTCAGACCCGATTAGACCCGATCGCATTGCGCAAGCGTGTCAGACCCGATTAGACCCGATCGCAATGCGCAAGCGTCAGACCCGATTAGACCCGATCGCATTGCGCAAGCGTGTCAGACCCGATTAGACCCGATTGCATTGCGCAAGCGTCAGACCCGATTAGACCCGAGCGAAAACGCTGCTTTTAAGTTAAAGTCGATCAATAACTTTTCCTGGTAGGCTGCAGTATATATATTTTTACCAGTCGCTAGGAGATATTGGAATGTTGTTCGTGCTGTTCAGTAAAAAAGTATATGCAACGTAATTTGTGTTACCAATACGTATGTATATTTAAAAGTAGCGGTGCGGCCTAAAATCCGGTGCGGCCTTTACAATTAAAAAATTGATTTTATTTCTAAAATTAGAGCCTGCGGCTTTTAATCAGGTGCGCTCTGTAGTCCGGAATCTACGGTACCGGTAAATGGCCTAATTCTGCTCCAATGTCTTCTGGTCTTATTTTCCATGTCAAAGCTATGACCAGAATTATATACTCATCAACATCATTACCCTCAGCAGCAATAGTCAACCAGAAGTTCAATGAGGTCAGATTATTTCTTGGTGATGCAAATAAAGAAAAACTTTTGAATTGAAAGAGTGGAATATTCCTTAAAAAAAGATATTTAAAGTTCATTGTTGATGTCACACCCTCATGCGTGCATTCATAGCCATTCACGGATATGTCATTCACGGCCACCGACTACTCTACTGTAATAGATTATCCCCTGTGTTTATAGAACATTCACCACATTTTACAAACAATGCGTCCGTTGTTTTCACTTCTGTATGCTATTTCTGTTTTGTGGTGGAAAGCGGGAAAATGTTTCTAGCATCTGGAAAGGGCAGGAAAAATATTGTAACCTTTCTAATGATTACATATCAATGAAACTTTGAAGGTCACTCTTCCTGCTGACTCAATAGGGAGTTTCACAAGACGTAAACATGCCGTCTCTGAAAACTAAGGTTCGACTCACAGTCGGAAGGGGAGGTGATAGTTCTTAAGCTTAGTGTCTGTGGCTGCAGCAGGAGAAATATTTTGTGTGGCTTTCTGTTTGCTGATGTAATATGCGTAAATTCAATGTTCTTAATTGACAAAACAGAATTCTCTCTGAGTTCCCTCACTGCACCCGTATTTCTTTTACACCTATTTGCATTTTTCTGATATTTATAACACAATAAGAAATCCAATAGCATTTAGCAGACACACTCTGACAAAAATAAATGGTGAGATGTTAAAAGGGTGGCAGATTTAGAGAAGCAGCTTAAACAAAGGAAAGGGGATGTAACGACAGTTATGTTTAGGTGGGCATTTGAGAGTCAGGGATCCAGTGGATGAAAGCATATTCATTAATGGTGCTGATCGGAGGGAGAGTGGAGTGACGATGGCGCTAAACGGCGACTCCTTTGCTTGCATTTTCGGAAACAGCTCTATTTCCATCTATAATATCTTTACTTTTCCCTTTCAGGGTTCTTTTGAAGACCCTGACCCAGAGTTACACGCTGACTATGGTTCTTTACAGGAATGGAACCCGCTCTCCGGGTTTTATATCTGGCTATTGTTGTTTGGCACGCCAAGGGCTCGGCCTAAGAGTCCGGCTCAGTTTTTGAGGCCTAGGACCTTGGGGCTCTGGAAATGGGCGGATCGAAGGCCTGTGTCATGATTGGAGACCCCATGTCATCAGGGGAGTTGGAATATCTATGGCTGTGTGCCCAGATCTTTGCGCACAGAGCTCAAAAGGAAAGCGACGTATCGGACTTTTAACATCGTAAACCAACAGGTTGTTTGTTATGTCTCCCCTCTCGCTGTGAAAATTCAGACACCTCTTTCTCCCTTATTAGGGAGCGAGAGAATCTATGGTATGTCGAACACCGGTGAAATGTGAAGTTTTTGGGGTAACTGCAGGTCTGTGTCTTTGCTGTTGCTTTGCACACACTTGAGTGTTTGGTGGCGGGTGCCGATGGTTTTTTTTGCCAGTGGGGGAGGGGGGGTTGTTGCTTGCTGCGGCTTACACGCAAGAGGGAGGGTTGCTGGGCGGGACCGTGGGGTTCTAATGTTTAACTGTCGTCCGTTCTTTAGGGCACTCCTCGGCTTTTGTGGATGGTTGCGAAGAAAAAGCATTTCAGGATGTATATTTGTTACGGATTCAGGCAACAATAAATATATGAGTTAGACAGGGGTTTTTATAACAAATAACACGTTTATTAAACACTGAAAACAAACCCCCCAAAAGTAAACAAATCACTAACGTAACCGGAAATCAGCTGCTGTGCGGCAGCTTAAACAGTTCTTAAAGCAATGAAGCTTAAACAGTTCTTAAAGCGATATTGCAAAAACAGTTCTTCAAAATAGTATTGCCAAAAGTTCAAAATGCTCACAGTCCAGTTAAGGGAGAGACTTTTAAAGACGATTTAAATTCTCTTTCACGTCGTGTTGTTTCGGTTCCCAAAGCAAACTTTTCCCACGAAGAAATTTACGAAACGAAACAAAACGGCTTAAAGGCACTGACCTTTCCTTCAAAACACCATTCTCAATCCTTTCTGGTATTTCCCAGGGATTAACATGAGAACAGTCAACGAAATCCTTCCGAATGAGGATCAAACAAGGTTGAACCTGTTTCACCGTCAAAATCGATTTTCCTCGATCTCTAACTCCTAAACTCCGATCTTCACTCTCCACTGATTCTCAACTAGCAGTATTGTAAAGAAACTGCTGGCAATGATCTTTTAAACTTTAGGCATTAGATAAAACTTCATCTTTCAACTAAACTGCATCATCACATTAAATCACGCAGTGGCATGAAGTCAACATGGCAAATCCAGCCACGAACTGCCCCTCCTCACAGGGAGGGGTCCTCCTTTTATACCCTGTGAAAAAAAACCTGTCACATGACCTCTACTGGTGGGAAAATGACGTCACTCCACCATCACAAGACCATTACCTCAAGTCCAGTATAGCTTCAACCCCAGTCACGCGTCACGTGTCACGGGTATGTAACATATTGTATACATTTCTCTGACATTAAATGTACCTTTGAAACCTTTGATACCTTTAAAAGGGGAGGATGGAGGTGCACAAAAGGCAGAATTCACTTGATTGTAGGGTTGAAGGAGATTACAGCAGGAGATTGGAAGGGCTAAGAAGGGATTAATGAGCATGTATTTTAAATTTACAGCAGGAGACAATCTAGGTCAGTTATGGAAAGGAGTGAACTAAAAATGTATGGCCCTAAACTCACTAGGCCAGATGATATCTCTGGAGAGAGAAACAGTTAACATTTCCACATGGTGTGGAGTGCTTCCAGCATTTTCTAGTTTAGTTCAGACTTCTAGATTCCGCAGCCTTTTATTTGGAAGAGAGTGATTAGTGATCATGCTTTGGTGTGGGGCACAACCAGCAGGCTTTGGGGAACTGATACTTGTTGTGGATATACACTGATAGCCCAACAGCGAATCGTCATCAGAAAAATCAATCCTGGAAGTGACCAAATCATGGATAAAGCGAATACTGGAGTTTCAACAGCAGAAGAGCTATGATAGGAATGAAGCCACGTTCAGGGGATAGAGAGTACTGGCAATTTCAGCTGGTTGGTTACTCCGATCACACTATACTTCGTAGATTTGTGGCTACTCAAGAACTTAATCCCAGGTTGTTATAACTTCAAGTTCCCATTAATTCTCAGTTGCTGATGTGCTACAGTTGGAAGAGGAGTAAGTTGTTCAAGAATTTGTTTCATGTCCTCTCCATTTGTAAGGACACATACTTCCACTTCTATACCATCTGGTCCACCTCATTTCCTGAGCTGCATGCTTTTGTTACCTCTCACCTACACAGTTCCAAATTCCACTGGGCTGGTCTCTTCTAATTTATAAATTTTGCATGATATTGCTCATCTGAAGTGACTCAGAATATTTTGGCACATTAGTAACTTCTAATAAGCTTTTCTATACGCAGATCAAAAGTATTTTTAAAAATAAAACTCTCTTTAGATTTCTTGATTTCTTTATGGCCCTGATCCATTTTCTCAGCAGATTGACTTTTCAGGAATTAACGGTGGCTTCTTGATCAGATCATCAAATGATATTTGAGTTCAGTCTTGATGACGTACATATCTTTGGTGTGTGTTTCATCTGTGAGTCACATCACTTGCCCAAATAAACATCTTGGATGGCTTGTGCATCATTAGGTGTTGCATTACGTGAATTAAACCTTTCTTCATATCCAGATCATCAGATAAACTAACAACTAGTCTGAATAGTTTTTAAAAAAACACTTGAAACTAATGTGAACATCCAAATTAAAATTGATCAGATTTGAATTTGTAATAAGTATTTAACCGACCAATCATATCTAATTTACTTAGAAGGGCTATTTTCATGAGGTTTCAAAGGGAAAATGCATTTTATATGGTTGCTATATATGGACATTCAACAGGCATTTAATAAATTGCCTTATAATGGCTTCAAGGTTAGTACTAAATCCAACAGTAGATGCAAGTTGATGTAACATGGATATAAAACGTTTTTTAAGTTACAGAAAAAAGTGAGTTATAAGGAAAGATTGTTTTTTGGCTAAAGGAAAATATATACTGGAGTTTTCAAGGTTAAGTACTAAGGCTCTGCTTTTCTTCAACTATAATTAATAACTTAGACTTAGTGTAGACTTAAACAGGAATCATTTTGCTGATGACACAAAACGCAACCTGTTAGAGTAATAATAATTGACATCACCAAGATGCAAAGAAGCTAATGGAACAGGCAGATGGATAGCAGGTTAAACTTAATGGCAAGAAATGTGAAGGGGTATGTTCTGGTACAGAAAATAATATGAGGGATTATATATCTGTGGCAGGTGCACCGAGATGCAGCTCCTGAAAGACTGTTTTAGGGATCTGGAGCTGTGGCTCAATAACCTACAGCTTATTAGGGAGAGTGAACAGAAGATAGAGAGGAGCCACAGGGAGTTAGTCACCCCAAGGCTGCAGGAGTTAGATAAATGGGTGATGCTCAGGGAAGTGAGGGAAAGAGCCCAGAAAGCAGAGAGCACCCCTCTGGCCAGCCCTCTCAGTAATTGTTATCTCATTCTGGATGCGGTTGAGGGGGGGTGACCTGACAGAGGACGACCACGGCGATCGGGTCTCTAGCACTGAGCCTGGTTCCGTGGTGCAGAAGAGAAAAAGGAAGATGAAGAATGTAGTAATCATAGGGGATTCCATAGTGAGGGGAACAGACAGGAGGTTCTGTTTGCCTGATAGAGATACCCACATGGTGTGTTGCCTCCCAGGTGGCAGGGTACGGGATGTCTTGAATCAGATGCAGAGTATTCTGAAGCGAGAGGGTACATGTTGGTACCAATGACATAGCTAGAAAAAGGGAGGATGTCCTGAAGAGAGAATCCAGGGAGTTAGACAGGAAGCTGAAAGGCAAGACCTCTAGGGTAGTAATCTCAGGATTGCTGCCTGTTCCACATGCTAGCGAGGGCAAGAATAGCATGGTCAGGCATGTTAATGTGTGGCTGAGAGTCTGCTGTAGGGGGCAGGGATTCAGATTCCTGGATCACTGGGGCCTCTTCTAGGGGAGGTATGACCTGGACAAAATGGATGGTTTACACCTGAACCCAAAGGGGTCCAATATCTTAGTGGGCACATTTAATAGAGCTGTTAGGCAGGGTTTAAACTAATTTGGCAGGGGGATGGGAACTGAAGTGATAGGGCTGAGGAAGGGAAAAACAGAAATAAATCAATGATAGTGTGCAACAGAGATGATAGATAGGACAGGCAGGAGATGAGGCATAATCAAAGCCAATAGCATGAGACACAGGGTAAAAGAGAAATGGTGCAGTTAAAGCAGAAAGCAACAAATACTGGACTGAGAGTGTTGTAATTGAATGAACACAGCATAAGGAATAAAATGGACGATCTTGAAATTCATCTACAGATTGGCAAAAATGACGTTGTGGCCATCTCTGAAACGTGGCTGAAGGATGGCTGCTGTTGGGAGCTGAACGTCCAAAGACATACAGTATATTGGAAAGATAGGTTTGTAGGCAGAGGGGGTGGTGTGGCTCTGTGTATAAGAAATAATATTAAATCATTGGAAAGTGAAGACATAGGATTGGAAGGTGAAGTGTCTCTATGGGTTGAGTTAAGAAATGACAAGGGTAAAAGGACCCTAATGGCAGTTGTATACAGGTCTCCAAACAGCAGCTGGAATGTGGATTACAAATTACAGCAGGAGATAGAAAAGGCGTGTCAAAAAGGCAATGTCATGATAATCATTGGGATTTTAACATAAAAGTCGATTGGGAAAACCAGGTCAGTACTGGACCTCAAGAGAGAGAATTTGTAGAATCTCTAAGGGATGACTTTTTAGAACAGCTTGTTGTTGAGCCCACTAGGGGATCGGCTGTGCTGGATTGGGTGTTGTGCAATGATCCGGAGGTGATAAGAGTGCTTAACATTAAGGGATTCTTAGGGAACAGTGTTCAAAATTTGATTGAGTTCACATTGAAATTTGAGATCGAAAGAATAAAATCCAATGTGTCGGTATTTCAGTGGAAAAAAGGAAATTACAATGGCATGAGAGGGGAACTGGCCGAAGTTGTCTGGAAAGGGACATTTGCAGGAAAGACAGCAGAGCAGCAATGGCTGGGGTTTCTTCGAAAAAGGAAGGAAGTGCAAGACAGATATATTCCAAATAAGAAGAAATTTTCAAAGGGAAGAAGGACACTATTGTGAGTGACAAGTGAAGTCAGAGCCAAAGTAAAAGCAAAAGAGTGGACATACAAGGAAGCCAGAGCTGGTGGGAAGATAGAGGATTGGGGAGCTTTTAAAAACTTGCAGAAAGAAACTAAGAAGGTCATTCAGAAGGAAAAGCTGATTATGAGATGAAGCTGGTGATTAATATCAAAGAAGATACTAAAAGTTTTTTTAAGTATATAAAGGGTAGAAGAGAGTCAAAGGTAGATATAGGACCAATACAAATGACACTGGAGATACTGTAAAGAGAGATGCAAAGCTGGTAGAGGAACTGAATAAACACGAGGAAATCTGCAGATGCTGTAAATTCAAACAACAACACACACAAAATGCTGGTGGAACACAGCAGGCCAGGCAGCATCTTTAGGGAGAAGCACTGTCAACGTTTCGGGCCGAGACTCGGCCTGAAACGTCGACAGCGCTTCTCCCTATAGATGCTGTCTGGCCTGCTGTGTTCCACCAGCATTTTGTGTGTGTTGTTGAGAGGAACTGAATGCATATTTTGCATCAGTCTTCACTGTGGAAGATGTCTGCAGTATACCGGGCATTCAAGAGTGTTAGGGAAGTTAAGTTTGTGCAGTGAAAATTATGACTGAGAAGGTGTTCAGGAAACTTAATGGTCTGAGGGTGGATAAATCTCCCAGACCTGATGGAATGCACCCTTGGATTCTGAAGGAAGTAGCTGAAGAGATTGCAGAGGCATTAATGATGATCTTTCAGGAATTGATAGATTCTGGCATTGTTCCGGGTGACTGGAAAATTGCAAATGTTACTCCACTATTTAAGAAGGGTGGGAAGCAGCAGAAAGGAAACTATATACCTGTTAGTCTGACATCAGTGGTTGGGAAGTTGTTGGAAAAGATTGTTAGGGATGAGATTACGAAGTACCTGGAGGCACACGACAAGATAGGCCAAAGCCAGCATAGTTTCCTGAAAGGAAAATCTTGCCTGACAAACCTACTGCAATTCTTTGAGGAAATTACAAGCAGGGTAGACAAAGGAGATGTAGTAGATGTGGTATACTTGGATTTTCAGAAGGCCTTTGACAAGGTGCCGCACATGAGACTGCTTAGAAAGATAAGAACCCATGGAATTAAAGGGAAGTAACCTATTTTTTTTTACTATTTTTTTACTCAGAGAGTGGTTGGTGCCTGGAATGCACTGCCTGCGTCAGTGGTGGAGGCAGATACACTAGTGAAATTTAAGAGACTACTAGACAGGTATATGGAGGAATTTAAGGTGGGTGGGATATATGGGAGGCAGGGTTTAAGAGTCGGCATAACATTGTGGGCCGACGGGCCTGTACTGTGCTGTACTATTCTGTGTTCTATGTTCTAAGTTACTAGTGTGAGTGGAGCATTGGCTGGTCGGCAGAAAACAGAGTGGAACTAAAGGGATCCTATTCTGGCTGGTTGCCGGTTACTAGTGGAGTTCCACAGGGGTCGGTATTGGGACCGCTGATTTTTACAATGTATGTCAATCATTTGGACTATAGTATTAATGGATTTGTGGCTAAATTTGCCAATGATACAAAGATAGGAGGGGGAGCAGGTAGTGTTGAGGAAACAGAGAGCCTGAAGAGAGATTTAGATAGTTTAGGGGAATGGGCAAAGAAGTGGCAAATGAAAACCACAAACCTGCCTGTCCAGGTAGCCCTATGGTTTCAGCTTGCTCCTGCCCCACCGAACTCATTTCTGCATACTTTGACACTATCTTATCCCCCCTTGTTCAATCTCTTCCCACCTATGTTTGTGACACTTCTCATGCTTTGAATTTTTCCAATAATTTTAAGTTCCCTGGCCCCCACCGCCTTATTTTCACCATGGACGTCCAGTCCCTATATACCTCCATCCCCCACCGGGACAGTCTCAAAGCTCTTCGCTTCTTTTTGGATTCCAGACCTAACCAATTCCCCTCTACCACCACTCTCCTCCGTCTAGCGGAATTAGTTCTTACTCTCAATAATTTCTCCTTTGGCTCCTCCCACTTCCTCCAAACCAAAGGTGTAGCCATGGGCACCCGTATGGGTCCCAGTTATGCCTGCCTTTTTGTTGGCTTTGTGGAACAGTCCATGTTCCAAGTCTATACGGGTATCCGTCCGCCTCTTTTCCTTCGCTACATCGACGACTGCATTGGCGCTGCCTCCTGCACGCATGCTGAGCTCATCGACTTCATTAACTTTGCCTCCAACTTTCACCCTGTCCTCAAATTTACCTGGTCCATTTCTGACACATCCCTCCCCTTTCTTGATCTGTCTGTCTCCATCTCTGGAGACGGCTTATCTACTGATATCTACTATAAGCCTACAGACTCTCACAGTTACCTGGACTATTCCTCTTCCCACCCAGTCTCTTGCAAAAATGCTATCCCCTTCTCACAATTCCTCCGTCTCCGCCGCATCTGCTCTCAGGATGAGGCTTTTCATTCCAGGATGAAGGAGATGTCTTCCTTTTTTAAACAAAGGGGCTTCCCTTCTTCCACCATCAACTCTGCTCTCAAACGCATCTCTCCCATTTCCCGCACATCTGTCCTCACCCCATCCGCCCGCCACCTCACTCGGGATAGGGTTCCCCTTGTCCTCACCTACCACCCCACCAGCCTCCAAGTCCAAAGTATAGTTCTCCGTAACTTCCGCCACCTCCAACGGGATCCCACTACCAAGCACATCTTTCCCTACCCCCACCTTTCTGCTTCCCACAGGGATCACTCCCTAGGCGACTCCCTTGTCCACTCGTTCCCCCCCCATCCCTTCCCACCGATCTCCCTCCTGGCACTTATCCTTGTAAGCAGAACAAGTGCTACACCTGCCCTTACACTTCCTCCCTCACCACCATTCAGGGCCCCAGACAGTCCTTCCAGGTGAGGCGACACTTCACCTGTGAGTCGGCTGGTGTGGTATACTGCGTCCGGTGCTCCCAGTGTGGCCTTTTATATATTGGTGAGACCCGACGCAGACTGGGAGACCATTTCGCTGAACACCTACGCTCGGTCCACCAGAGAAAGCAGGATCTCCCAGTGGCCAAACATTTTAATTCTACATCCCATTCCCATTCTGATATGTCTATCCATGGCCTCCACTACTGTCAAAATGAATCCAAACTCAGGTTGGAGAAACAACACCTTATATACTGGCTGGGTAGCCTCCAACCTGATGGCATGAACATTGACCTCTAACTTCTGTTAATGCCCCTCCTCCCCTTCTTACCCCATTCCTGACATATTTAGTTGTTTGCCTGTTCTCCATCTCCCTCTGGTGCTTCCCCCCTTTTCTTTCTCCCAAGGCCTCCCGTCCCATGATCCTTTCCCTTCTCCAGCTCTGTATCACTTTCGCCAATCACCTTTCCAACTCTTAGCTTCATCCCACCCCCTCCGGTCTTCTCCTAGCATTTCGCATTTCCCCCTCCCGCCACTACTTTCAAATCTCTTACTAACTTTCCTTTCAGTTTGTCCTGACGAAGGGTCTCGGCCCGAAACGTCGACAGTGCTTCTCCTTATAGATGCTGCCTGGCCTGTTGTGTTCCACCAGCATTTTGTGTGTGTTAAATGAAAACCATTGCTGGAAGGTTATTGGTCATGCAGCACTGTGGTGGAAGAAATAAACGGGCAGACTATTATTTAGATGGGGAGAGAATTCAAAATGCTGAGATGTAAAGGGACTATAGACTCCTTGTGCAAGATACCCTAAAGGTTAACCTCCAGGTTGAGTTGGTTGTGAGGAAGGTGAATGTGATGTTGGCATTCATTTCCAGAGGTATAGAATATAAGAGCTTGGATGTGATGTTGAGGCTCCATAAGGCACTCACTCGTGGGACCACACTTGGAGAATTGTGTGCAGCTTTGGGCTCCTCATTTTAGAAAGGATATACTGACATTAGAGAGGGTTCAGAGAAGATTCACGAGAATTATTCCAGAAGTGAAAGGGTTACCTTATGAGGAACATCTGGCAGCTCTTGGGTTGTATTCCCTGGAGTTCAGGAGAATGAGGGGGATCTCATAGAAACATACCAAATGTTAAAAGGCCTGAACAGATTAGATATGGCAAAGTTATTTCCCATGGTAGGGGATTCTAGGACGAGAAGGCATGACTTCAGTATTGAAGGACATCCTTTTAGAACTGAGTTGTGGAGAAATTACTTTAGTCAGAGAGTGACAAACTTGTGGAATTTGTTGCCATGAATGGCTGTGAAGGCCAAGACATTGGGTGTATTTAAGGCAGAGATAGATAGGTTCTTGATTAATGAGGGCATCAGAGAGTATGGGGAGAAGGCAGGGGAGTGGGATGACTGGAAGAATAGGATCAGCCCGTGATTGAATGGCAGAGCAGACTTGATGGGCAAATGGCCTATGTCTGCTTTTATATCTTATGGTCTTTTATAAAAAAGAAAGCAGTTCTGAAGGGTGTACAAGAACAGAGAGATCTCTTGTTATTTTTGTATAGTTTCATGGAAGTAGCTTGGCAGGTTTGAGAAAGTTCTTAAAATAAGTGAAAGGATCCTGGTCTTTATAACTAAAAAAGCAAGAGAAGAGGAGACATAATGACTCTTTGTAAAGCACTGGCTTGGCAATATCTCAGATACTATGCCCGTTTCTGATTTCACTATATAAAGGAGTTAGAAATGTTACAGAAGATACTTAGCAAATTCTTAATAATTCCAGGGGCTTGAATTATTAAATACACTGAAAAAGTTGGCATTGTTCTCCTTTCAGGGTGTGTTGTGACAATGTTTAAAATCTTGATGAGAATGGACAGTGTGTTTATAGAAAAATATAACCTAACGGCACAGAGGTCAAGAACCAGTGAAAAATGAGTAAAGGTGATTGGTGTTATGTTGGTTCTTAATAAAATAAATCTTAACATGGGTTTATATTCAGACATTTTATTGTTGGACTGCTGCTCAAACTCATGCACAATTAACTACGTCCCCATTCAGTTCCAGGTGAACCACCTGCATTGTTCACTGGGAACTGAAGTTCTTCATTATGCACATATAATAACACATCATCCCCCTTGAAAGAAAAAGAAACACAGTACTATATCCTCATAAACCTCAAAGGAACAATAATTCTCTCCAACAAAAATATCTATGTTTCATACCAAGTCTCTTAATTTTTTTTTTGAACTTTCAATTGTTCAACATTTCAAATTAAATTGTTTCAAAGGTTTCAAAAGTACACTTAATGTCAGAGAAATGTATACAATATACATCCTGAGGCAACACAAGTGAATCTGCAGATGCTGGAAATAAATAAAAACACAAAATGCTGGCAGAACTCAGCAGGCCAGACAGCATCTATGGGACCATCCCATGTTACTTCACTCCTGATGAAGGGTTTCAGCCTGAAACATCGTCACTACCTCCTCCCATAGATGCTGTCTGGCCTGCTGAGTTCCACCAGCATTTTGTGTTTTTAATATACATCCTGAAATGCATTCTCTTCGCAACCATCCACAAAAACAGATGAGTGTCCTCAAAGAATGAATGACAGTTAAATGTTAGGACCCCGAAGTCCCTCCTAGCTCCCCCCTCCCATGCATAAGCAGCAACAAAGCAACAATTTCCCCTCCACCCCACTAGCAAAACAAAGTATCGGCACCCACCACCGAGCACTCAAGCATGAGCAAAGCAACAGCAAAGACACAGACTTGCAGTACTCCAAGGACCGCTTGTTCACCCAGTTTGACATACCACAGGCTCTCTCCCTCCCTAATAAGGGAGAAAGAGATGTCTCCGTTTCACAGTGAGAGGGGAGACATACAAACAACTCACTGGTTTACCATGTTAAAAGTCCATTGCTTCGCTTTTTCCGAGCCCCGTGCCCAAAGATCTTGGGTCTATGAGCACACAGCCTTAGATCTTCCATCTCCCATGACACACCGATCTCCTGCCCAGACACTGACCTTCAATCTGCCCCTCCCCAGAGCCACGATATCTCGGCCCTCCGAAAGCGAGGTGAGCTCTTAAGCCTTGCCCTTGGCGTGCCAAATAACGGCCAGTCATGAAACCCCGAGAACGGGTCCCATTCCCACAAAGAACCGTAGTCAGCACATAATTCCAGGTCAGGGTCTTCAATAGAACCCTGAAAGGGAAAAATAGAGATATTAAAGATGGAAATAGAGCTGTTTCCAAAGATGCAAGCAAAGGAGTCACTGTTAGGTGCCATTGATTCTGCTAATCTCCTCCTCCAGCAATTACAGTCCCTTAATCCACTCAACAATTTTCTTTGATCTCTGGGGCGGTTTAATGTCCTTTTTGGCCTAACTATTTGTTTCCACAGGTGTATTGCTTGCATTTGCTGCATTAATATTTGTGTCTTTCTGAGATCTCTCATCAACATGTTTATTTTTTACTTGTGCTGGCGCCTTTGGTGTACTGACAGCTGAAGCATCACAGCTATGGGTTGGAGCTTGTGGTCATAGATACATGTGTCCCTCCCTCTGAGTGGATCTGGTAGGAATGAGGAGTTACTTCCTCCTGAACATATCCTTGCTTGGACCATATGCCAGAATCATGATCTCAAATTCACACTTGATCTCCAGGTTTCAGGACTGGTAGGCTTTTTATAGTTTTGTCCTGACACCATTTCTGCTGTTCTTTCCCTTTCACTTTAGCCAATTTGGTTTTGTGTGCTCCTTTATGTGTCAACAGGTTTTCATGCGTTGGAAGATTAGTGCACGTGTGTTGACCGATCAACATTTGATTTGGTGAAAGGCCATTCTGCAGTGGTGCACTTCTGTAAATCCTTAGACTTTTGAAATCTTCTTGTCCATCTTGAGCTTCCTTCATGAGCCCCTTCACTACCTTGACTGAACTCTCTGTTATGCCATTAGATTTTTGGTGATGTGGGTTTGATGTTATATATCAAAGCCCCCAAACATTGACAAAGACTCAAATTCACAGCTCAAAAGTTGTGGACCATTGTCTAATACTACTTCACATAGAACTCCTTGCTTCACAAACACAGTTTTTAGGAAGGTCTTGACTACTTTGCTGGATGATGATGGCAGTGTTACAACCTCTTGGTAATTGGAAAAGTAGTCTGTTACAACAATATGATTTTTCCCATTGCAATCAAACAAGCCCATTCCAACTTTGAAGTATGGCCTGAATGGTACAGGGTGTGGTGTAAGCGATTCTGCTTGCTGCTTTGGTCTGTAGGTAAGGCATATTTCACATGAAGTAGTAGTCTGACTGATGTCTTCATTCATTCTTGGCCAGTACATCACATCACAAGCTCTGCATTCACATTTTTCCTCAGCAAGATGCTCTTTGTGTATCTTCTGGAGTATTTCCTTACATGGCTACATTGGATTCACAAACCAGTTCCCTTTGAATACCATATCTTTCACTATTGACAGTTCAGCTCTGCATGCCCAAATACACATTGGACTGTCATTCTTAGCCACTGGCCATCCTTTCTGTACTCTCCCTTTGAATTCTTCCATTTTTTTCTCTGGCCCTGCTGCTTTCCTAACCTGCTTTATTCTATCTGGGGACACTGGAAGGTAGATGACAATCTTGTCAGCATAGGCCTGTGTATCTGCATTAACCAGTTGATCACTCTTTTTATTTTTGTTGACTGCTCGAGACAGCATATCAGCAGCCAGCAAGTATTTTCCCGATGTGTAGATCATCGTCACATCATATTGCTGAAGCCTTTTCAACATGTGCTGTATCCTCATGGGACAGTCATACCTTGGTTTAGACATATTGAGACCAATGGCCTATAGTCTGTCTCCACTTCAAAAGCTTGTCTAGATGTACTGGTGGAACAGCAGGATATTTTATTACTGAACCCTGTGCACGTGCAACCCAGTCAGCAACATAGCTTCCAGTTGCGGGAGCAACCCCTCGTATTGGCCACTGGGAACTGATGTTCTTTATTACCCATTCATAATAACACAATTGGCAAATGAATGAACAGTGACAAAAAGAAAAGCATCCCTGTGTGGCAAGGTTGGGACTAAGTTGTAACTCTACAAAAGGAAGCTGCATAGGTATCTGAAAGGAAAGAATCCACTATGAGCAGTGGGACTGGAAGGTTTGCTCTTACATAAAGTGGCGATTGATTTCATGAGCTGAATGGGTTCTGAGTTGCTGGTCATTCTGGGATTTGAAGAAAATAATTAAATGCCTTTGTAAATCATATTTGAATACTGCTCGTAAATGTTTCAGAGATGATTTAATGGTTTGTATAAGATTCTGCAGAGCACTAAATTTATATTCACAAAAGATCTCACTTCAGCAGCTGTTGAAACTCTGCTTTGTTGCTTACACCCTAATATCTGTTATTCAATAAATAAACCATACAATTAGATTCTAGCCTGTAACTCATTCCCACGTGCTCATTATTTGATGTACACACAATGAAAATCTTTAATTATATCCCAGCTTTAATTATATCCTAATTGCTCCAGTATATCCATTAGTCTCTGTATGTTCATTAGGAAGGCCATGATCATTATGTTTTTCTAGCACACATTGTTTTTCTATTACTTGGTTACTTTTTCTTTTGTCTAGGTTTCTCCAGAGCTTCAGAATGAAGTGCTAATGAGTTTAATGCAGACGGATAAGGATGTTGTTCATTATCTTCTACGCAGGAAGCTGAAGTGCCAATTGTAAGTTACAGAGAAGATAGTGATGTGATGACTATTAATATCTGAACAGAAGATAAATCTGTTTGGTCTATAACAGTGTTATCAGTGCATTAATATATTAGATTGTCACATTTATGTTCAAAATAATTGGTGTGAAAATTGTCCAGCCTCCCAATATTTTTCATTTTTGCCCAGATGTCAATATTTATTTAGCAGCTATAATCTGCTCCTGTTGAGCTGAGAAATCATAAATGGACACACACACTCACTCTCTCTCACTCTCTCTCTCTCTCTCTCTCTCTCTCTCTCTCTCTCTCTCTCTCTCTCTCTCTCTCTCTCTCTCTCTCTCTCTCTCTCTCTCTCTCTCTCTCTCTCTCTCTCTCTCTCTCTCTCTCTCTCTCTCTCTCTATCTCTCTCTCTCTCTCTCTCTCTCTCTGTCTCTCTCTCTCCTCTCTCTCTCTCTCTCTCTCTCTCTCTCTCTCTCTCTCTCTCTCTCCCTCTCTCTCTCCCTCTCTCCCTCTCTCCCTCCCTCCCTCCCTCCCTCCCTCTCTCTCCCTCTCTCTCCCTCTCCCTCTTTCCCTCTTTTCCTAAAGGGGCTAAAGTATACTGAGATCACAACTCAGTGTAACTTTGCTATCCAAGCTCATTATCAGAATTTCAGCATTCAATGAATATTGCTGATACCACTCTTGCAGCATGCATCCATAGAATCCAACATCATTAGTGGCAAGACGCTGATTGACGTTACTCCTACACAGCTTAAGGGAAACTGTTGTTTGTAACTGGAGATGAAGGTCATTTTAAAGGGTTCAAAGTTTGGGAAAAATGATGACAGAGAAACTTGATTTTAAGACAAGACTCTGAAAGTCTTGGTCATCACTTTGGAAAGAAGGAGAGCGGGTCTTTTGTTTGAATGAAGCCCTCCAACAAATATCAAACTAAAGTAGAGGAAGTCACTAACAAGATTTGAAGGACATCCAGAGAATGATGTATAAAGTTTAATGACCTAAAAGTCCCATCTCAAATCCACTGCTGGTCTAGCCATTTACTCTGTTCTATATAATACATATAGGTCATCAAACAATCAATCAGGACACTTCTCTAGTGATCATATGCTTGGCTTCATCTTCATGATTGCTTTACGCCCACTTCACATAGTTTGAACTGGATGCCAATTATTCAAACATAGCATGCAGTTGGAGGGCAGGCTTACATCTAAAGGCTCGGTGGAGTTGAGGGTAGAGAACTTGCAAGATTGGTTCAGCTGCCCTCAGATTCAGATTCAGCAGTGGCACCATAGAACACAATGATTCTCTTGCTCATGTTCCATTCACATATTGTACATCCTACACTCTCTTCTAACTTGCAAGCTATTAGGTGTTTAAGTCTTTGGCTCTAGTTTTCCTGCCCCTTCACCTGCAGCCAAGTTTGTGAACAATACGAAGATTGGCGGAGGGGCAAGCAGAGTTGACGAAGCAGGGAGTCCACAGACCGATTAGGAGAATGGGCAAAGAATTACTAGATGGAATATAGTGTAAGGATGTCAAAGATCATGCACTTGGTAGAAGGAATAAAGGCATACACTGTTTTCTAAAAGAGGAGAAAATTCAGAAACCAGAGGTGCAAAAGGGTTTGGGAGTCTTCGTGCAGGATTCCCTAACTTGCTGGTTGAGTCAGTGGTAAGGAAGGCAAATGTAATGCTGGCATTGATTTTGAGAGGTCAAGCATAAGAACACAAGGTACGGTACAAGGTAATGCTGTCAATGGTTACAAAGGTTAAACTTCAGTTAACCCTTTAGTAAAGGTGTCAAAGGTTATAGGAAGAAAGCAGGAAAATTGGGTTTGGAAGGGATGATATATCAGCTATGCTGGTACGGCTGAGCACACTCAATGAGCCAAATGGCCTAATTCTCTTCCTATGTCTTACGATCTTATGGTCTTTTGCTCTGCTTTCATTTAGCAAGCGGTAAACAGCCAAAGCAGGGGAATGGGTTGTCCACATGTTATCTCCACAGACAGAGAGGTCATACACACGAAGTTGTAATCTTATTGTTGTCATTCTGCCCTCTGTTACCTGTTAGCCAGTTCACTCAGGTTGTCTTTCATGCCAAGGTGATATTCTCTAAAGCTTGGCATTCTTGAGAGATACCTTCTCAAGAGCTGCCTGTAGGCTCCTCAACAGAGGAAATTACTATGTAGGAGCAAAATAGGGCAAAGGAATGAGGAGTCTAGGTATTGGGTATGCACTCATTCGTGATTAGTTTGTAAGTGGTTGATTTTAAAATATAGCTTTGATCTGATTTGTTCTCATATTCATTAACTTAGGTGGTCAGCATTGATACAGTTACCATCAGACAAGTTACAGATAAATACTTAAAAATGTTTATTCACTTATGAAATGTAGGCATCACTAGCAGCCACCATTTAATAATAATTCCTATTTGCCCTTGAATGAGAGTGTGAAGTCAGTTTTTTTTAATGATCTCTTGGCAAACCTCAGAGGATGAGGAAGTTCTCTTCCATATTAAATTTTTCTGGAATCTATGTAGTTTATACACCTTGCATTGACTCAAACCTTCAAAGCTCAAACCCAAAGTCAGACTTACACATTTAGGTCAAGGGAAGATTTGGCTAAGTTCGTGTCATTCCTTTTCACTTTGTTTTGTGTTTTCTCTTTCTCATTCCTGAGAAAGGAATTATTCTTATAACCATGTAACCATGTAACAATTACAGCACGGAAACAGGCCATCTCAGCCCCTCTAGTCCATGCCGAATGCTTACTCTCACCTAATCCCACTGACCCGCACTCAGCCCATAACCCTCCATTCCTTTCCTGTCCATATACCTATCCAATTTTGCTTTAAATGACAATACCGAACCTGTCTCTAACACTTCTACTGGAAGCTCGTTCCACACAGCTACCACTCTCTGAGTAAAGAAATTCCCCCTCATGTTACCCTTAAACTTTTGCCCCCTAAGTCTCAACTCATGTCATTCAAACTCTTGTTTGAATCTCCCCTACTCTCAATGGAAAAAGCCTATCCATGTCAACTCTATCTATCCCCCTCATAATTTTAAATACCTCTATCAAGTCCCCCCTCTTCTACGCTCCAAAGAATAAAGACCTAACTTGTTCAATCTTTCCCTGTAACTTAGGTGCTGAAACCCAGGTAACATTCTAGTAAATCTTCTCTGTACTCTCTCTATTTTGTTGACATCTTTCCTATAATTCGGTGACCAGCACTGTACGCAATACTCCAAATTCGGCCTTACCAATGCCTTGTACAATTTTAACATTACATCCCAACTCCTATACTCAATGCTCTGATTTATAAAGGCCAACATACCAAAAGATTTCTTCACCACCCTATCCACATGAGATTCCACCTTCAGGGAACTATGCACCATTATTTCTAGATCACTCTGTTCTTCTGTATTCTTCAATGCCCTACCATTTACCATGTATGCCCTATTTGGATTATTCCTACCAAAATGTAGCACCTCACACATCAGCATTAAACTCCATCTGCCATCACTCAGCCCACTCTTCTAACTGGCCTAAATCTCTCTGCAAACTTTGAAAACCTACTTCATTATCCACAACGCCACCTATCTTAGTATCATCTGCATACTTACTAATCCAATTTACCACCCCATTATCCAGATCATTAATGTATATGACAAACAACATTGGACCCAGTACAGATCCCTGAGGCACACCACTAGTCACCGGCCTCCGACCTGACAAACAGTTGTCCACCACTACTCTCTGGCATCTCCCATCCAGCCACTGTTGAATCCATTTTACTACTTCAATATTAATACCGAACGATTGAACCTTCCTAACTAACCTTCCATGCAGAACCTTGACAAAGGCCTTGCTGAAGTCCATATAGACAACATCCACTGCTTTACCCTCGTCAACTTTCCTTGTAACCTCTTCAAAAAATTCAATAAGATTTGTCAAACATGACCTTCCAGGCACAAATCCATGTTGACTGTTCCTAATCAGACCCTGTCTATCCAGATAATTATATATACCATCTCTAAGAATACTTTCCATTAATTTACCCACCACTGACGTCAAACTGACAGGCCTATAATTGCTAGGTTTACTCTTAGAACCCTTTTTAAACAATGGAACCACATGAGCAATATGCCAATCCTCCGGCACCATCCCTGTTTCTAATGACATTTGAAATATTTCTGTCAGAGCCCCTGCTATTTCTACACTAACTTCCCTCAAGGTACTAGGGAATATCCTGTCAGGACCCGGAGATTTATCCACTTTTATATTCCTTAAAATCGCCAGTACTTCCTCTTCTTTAATCATCATAGTTTCCATAACTACCCTACTTGTTTCCCTTACCTTAGACAATTCAGTATCCTTCTCCTTAGTGAATACCGAAGAAAAGAAATTGTTCAAAATCTCCCCCATCTCTTTCGGCTCCACACATAGCTGTCCACTCTGATTCTCTAAGGGACCGATTTTATCCCTCACTATCCTTTTGCTATTAATATAACTGTAAAAACCCTTTGGATTTATTTTCACCTTTCTTACCAAAGCAACCTCATATCTTCTTTTAACTTTTCTAATTTCTTTCTTAAGATTCTTCTTACATTCTTTATATTCCTCGAGCACCTCATTTACTCCATGCTGCCTATATTTATTGTAGATATCTCTCTTTTTCCTAACCAAGTTTCCAATATCCCTTGAAAACCATGGCTCTCTCAAACTCTTAACCTTTCCTTTCAACCTAACAGGAACATAAAGATTCTGTACCCTCAAAATTTCACTTTTAAATAACCGCCATTTCTCTGTTACATCCTTCCCATAAAACAAATTGTCCCAATCCACTCCTTCTAAATCCTTTTACATCACTTCAAAGTTAGCCTTTCTCCAATCAAAGATCTCAACCCTGGGTCCAGTCCTATCCTTCTCCATAATTATATTGAAACTAATGACATTGTGATCACTAGACCTGAAGTGCTCCCCAACACATACCTCCATCACCTGACCTATTTCATTCCCTAACAGAAGATCCAACACTGCCCCTTCTCTAGTTGGTACCTCTATGTATTGCTGCAAAAAACTATCCTGCACACATTTTACAAAATCCAAACCATCCATCCCTTTTACAGTATGGGCTTCCCAGTCTATGTGTGGAAAATTAAAATCTCCCACAATCACAGCCCTGTGCTTACTACAAATATCTGCTATCTCCTTGCAAATTTTGTTCCTCCAATTCTTGCTCCCCATTAGGTGGTCTATAATACACCCCTGTAAGTGTTACTACACCTTTCCTATTCCTCAATTCCACCCAAATAGTCTCCCTAGATGAGCCCTCTAATCTATCCTGCCAGAGCACCGCTGTAATATTTTCTCTGACAAGCAACGCAACACCTCCCCCTCTTGTCCCTCCGATTCTATCACACCTGAAGCAACAAAATCCAAGAATATTTAGTTGCCAATCACACCCCTCCAGCAACTATGCTTCACTAATAGCTACAACATCATATTTCCAAGTATCAGTCCATGCTCTAGGCTCATCCACCTTTCTTACAATGCTCCTAGCATTAAAATAAATGCATTTAAGAAATTCTCCACCTCTTCCCCTCTGTTTAACTCTAACACTACAAAGAACTTTACTGTCTTTTTCTTCCTTCTCTCATACATCTGTTCCTACGCTCTGTTTCCCCTCCCCCCTCATATCCTGTTTAACTCCACTGGACCCTCTCTAGCAAACCTACCTGCAAGAATATGTGTCCCCCTCCAGTTCCGATGTAAACCATCCCGCCAGAACAGGTTCCACCTTCCCTGGAAAACTGCACAATTATCTATAAATCTGAAGCCCTCCATCCTGCATCCTCTCAGTTCTTGAGAGTGTGATTTCCCATGATGTTGGCACCATAATAGTTTCTTTATTGCTTGAATTTCTCAAAATTCAGTTGCAATCCCAAATGTTCTCAGATCTGCTTTGAGAATGTCCTTACAATGTTACTTTTGACCTTCAAGAGTTCTTTGGCTTTAATTGAAATAGAATGGAGCTCTTGTTTGCAAATGCACCTATTGACCAGGCCAGGGTACTTAATAAACATGGTCACAAAACTGTTAGCTTTGATTCAGGACTGGACCCTGGTACATGTACAGTGGTCTCTCCTTCTGATTCTGAAGATTTATTAAAGGCCATGCAAATGATAGTTCCAATCTCCTTTGATGATTTTGATATAGACCCTATGTTTCATGGTTCAAGGCTGGATTTTATGATCATAGTTTTGTGCATAGAGAGAGATTGGGATTTAGAGGCCCTGACTATGGCTATGTTCTCTGACTATGTTATATGGACTGTTAAAAACATGGTATGTTAATTTCCTCTGGGCAGAACTTGCAGGCCCAATTCTGGATACTTTTATTAGTATTTGCTACCTGAGAAAGAGAAGTAGCTATTTTGCACAAGTGTCATGTTTTTAGTTTTGATACATCAATCTTCTCTGAGAGTATTGATAATGGCTGGGGTTACCTGCCTTGTGAAAACACTGCCCAGGTGAAGGCAATGGCAAACCACTTCTGCAGAAAAATATGCCAAGAGTATATGGGTGTGGTCCTTAATGAGTGATTTACATCAGTATTTAACAAGGAGAAGGATATGGAGGATAAGGAGATTGGTACTGAGTATATTGACGTGCTAGGGCACTTTGAGGTAAAATAGGTAGTGTTGGGTGTCTTAAAGAGCATTAAGGAGTATAAGTCCCCAGGCCTGATAGGATATGTTCCAGATTATTGAGAAAGGCAAGAGAAGATATTGCTGGGGCCTTGACCAATATCTTCATGTCTTCTCTGGACACAGACAAGTTGCTAAAGTTGTTCCATTATTCAAGAAGGGAACAAGGAACAATTTAAAAAACTATAGACCAGTGAGTCTCACATCCATGGTAGGAATGTTATTGGAGAGAATTTTTAGGGATGGGGTTTATGTGTATTTGCAGAACTATGGCCTAATTAGGAAGAGCCAGCATGGCTTTGTATTGGGCAAGTCATGTTTTACTAAATTGACTGAGTTTTTGATGAGATAATGAAGGTGATTGATGAAGGTAGAGGTCAGATGTTGTCTACATAGGTTTTACAGGGTCCCTCATGGGAGGGCCATCAAGAAGATTAAGATGTATGGGATCAATGATGAATTATCAGTTTGGATTCAGAACTGGCTTGTCTTTAAAAGACAGGGGGTAATAGACAAAGGGACTTATCCTAGCTGGAAGTCTGTGACTAATGGTATTCCGCAGGGATCTGTACTGGGACCTCTCCTGTTTGTGATGTATATAAACAATCTGGATGAAAATCTAGATGGGTGGATTAGTAAGTCTGCAGAAAGTATGAAGGTTGATGGTATTGTGGATAGCATAGAAGACTGGCAGAGAATACAACATGATATGGATCAGATGAAGGTATGGGCAAAGTAATGGCAGACGGAGTTTAGCTTGGAAATATGTGAAGTAGGTTAAATGCAAAGAGACAGTACACAGTTAAAGGTAAGATCCGTAGAAGTGTTAATGAGCAGAAGGATATAGAGGTCTAAATTCATAGCTCCTTGAAGGTGGTTACACAGGTTGACAGGGTGGTTCAGAAGCCATATGACATGTTTGCCTTTATTCGTCGAGGCATCAAGTTCAAAGATCAGGATACGTGTGATATATGGAATCTCTTTATTGCTACTGAGGTTGAAGTTTCCATGGTCAACCCCCTGAAGATTTCAGGATGGGACTATACTCAGGACAGTGCATCCATTAAAACCCGTTGGAAAGTGCACTTAGGAATACGCCAGAATAAGGTACTGAATAATCACTTAAAGAATCATTAGCAAACAGTCCCTAGATAGTTCTCTGGCTGTAGTTTGGTTGCAGCACATGGTAGATCTCAATTACCATCCTCTTGCTGAAGTGATATCTCCTCACATATTGCTCTGTGTAGATGAGAACTGCTTGCAGAATAAATGTGGGCAGTTGGTCAAGGTATCCTACTGCCTCTTCCACCAGGGCACCCTCTTCCACAGGTCCGTACATACCCCACACTCTCACGTTGAGGGCCTGTGGTCACCAACACAATTATGTTTGACAGGATAGGTAAGGGATATGGCTGCTGGTATAATCTGAACCTTGTCCAATTTTTAAGGCTTTCACCCTTATTGATATTTGCAGTTACCACAATTCTCTCTAATTAGCTTTTTTTTCCAGGTAATCACCTGCGAAAAAAAAACATGGTGGCTATCTTTTAGCTCGATCATCTCAGTCTAATTTGGAGGGAAATCAACATTGCATGAGGAGTAAAGAGTCTGTCTTGTGCCGTATGAGTAACATGTACTGGCCGCTTTCTGAGCAGGAATAGGTCTCAGTGAAAAGATGTGCACATGATATGTTCAGCAGATTGGAAGCAATCACCATCAGTGGCACAAAAAAAACTCAGTGCAGAGCCAAACTTGTAGCATAACCCTTTCTATGGTTTTTCATTCTGTTCTGATTCCTTATAACTTGGATAAATATAGAGCAATAGGTATAACATTATGCTGCTACATAAGGAAACCAAGATATTGGCATGCAGACTTCTGAAACCAATTAAACTGGGTATAAACGAGACATGTTTGCTTTTTGTCATAGATTGGGCAACTGGACATGATTTTTTTTCAAATAATGCTACATTCCTCAATTTATACAGGGATTTAGATCAAGGAAATGAAGCATTTGTGATGGCAGAGCATCCCTGTGCAAAATCTGCACGTGGCCTCTGCTCCCAGAGCAGCGATACCACACCAGTGAATATCTCACCCAGCTTCTGTGAAAGTCTCTCTCTGCAGGATCAGAGGAAGAAGTGTTCGGATTCTGAGTTGTATAAAGTACCAGGAGCACTGGCATTCATTAAACATGCACATCACGTTGATGGAAAGGTCTTTCCTCCCCGATTGCTAAAAAGTAAGAGATCTGTTTGAGTTGTAATAGAAATTATTCATGAAAATAAATTTAAATCTGCAATTGAAAAAGCATTAGATTTACAGAAAAGCGCACACTGCCATCCTGAACTTGGCTCATTTTCTTGGATTAGTTTTAATTAACAGTTTCCCTTTACTAACATAAAAATAGTAATGCTTTGCTATAGAGAATCTAGTGCACACTTTAAAAGGTGATTATCCAGATAGGCAGTGTAAATGAGCTTTTTAAATGGTTCCATTCAGGCATGGGGAAGGCCTGCTAGGAGAGAGTATTGATTTTTGCAGGCTGCTCCTGTTAGTGGGCCAGCATGTATCATTACCCCTCTTTTCGTTTTGCTGGAAATGCTTCAGTGAGAGGATTCTCCCACCCATTTTGAGGTTCATGCTCTTCATTCCATTCAACAGATTTCCACTGCCCCCCATCCCCATAGTCACCATTCATGACCAGAACCTTCATTTATTTTCTCTGCCAATTGCTTTACTTTGTGGCTCTGTCACATTTGTCCTATTTCCAAGCCCAAATTACCTTTTCCACGTTCTTCATCTTGAAAAGTTTCATTGATTTGGACTTGCGGAACATCCATAAGCTTCTTCCCATTCACATGCTGACATTCCTTTTGCTATCTCCCTTTTCCAATCTCAGATACTCTGGTTCCACATTTCCTTGCGCAGCCAGAGTTCTCACCACCATCTAACTATTCCATGGACACATGGACACACACCAAATGTCGAATTTCTAATGGCCCTCGGGCAAAACCTTCACTTCCATTCTTAAGATCTGAAAATAATTTTCCTCTAACACTACCAAAAGTGAGAGTCAATACCTTTAAATGCCATGCTCACTTCACCCTGCTTGCAAGCTTTGGAACATTCTCCTAATACTCTAAGAACCCACCATCACTACTCTAGTACTCCTTGCATCTCCGATCTAAGACTGCTAGTGCACAGTCTATGCACATTATGCTTGAATTTTCATTCTCTGTGCCTTACATTATATAATCCACTTTTCAGACAACTTTACACAGTACTATTGCTTCACAATAACTAATGCTTCACTGTACTATTAATTAAGGATATATTTTCCAATATAAGAAATAAGATTCTTCTATTATTTGAATATCCTGTGGGGCCATACAGAATATCATGCAATGACATGATGATTTGCTATCTAAAGAAGCATAGCTTTCATTGCTTAACATTAAGAATGTAAGTAACAGAAACAACATGATATTTGCTATCCAGTTTATATCCTTCTTCCTATTGATTCGGCTGTTAAAGTATTTATTGAGCTACAACATGAACTAGGCCCTTACACAAACAAGAGAAAATCTGCAGATGCTAGAAATCCAAGCAACATACACAAAATGCTGGAGGCACCTGGTGAAAACCCATGTATTCCACGGGAACAGACAGATGATGTTGGAAATGAACTCCAAACTCCAGCACCCTGAGCTGTTGTGCTAACTGCTACACTCCCATGGCTACCCCTAATGGTAAATTTAAAAATCATAAAAAAAGATTACTGATATCTGTAACTGATGCATCTCCACACCAAGTGCTAAAAAAGTTTGGAATTCTGAGTGTTTATTCAATCAAGAATTTTTCAACGATTGTCTATTTTTAATAAATCCTGTTTGATCCATGTATTAATTTTCATAAATATTTAGATAATCTACTAGATAACATTTTTGCTATTATTTTATAATCTGATTTCAACAAAGAAATAGGCCTATATGATGCTGGTTTTAAAGGATTTCTATCTTTTTTTGGCAATACTATTAAAATCGCTGTCGGAAAAGATTCTGGAAGTTTATGTGTTCTTTCTGCTTAACGTATTAACTCCATAAAAGGAGAAATTAGTAAATCTTTAAACTTTTAGATAATGTAACTCGGTTACTTAGTATAATTCATTTGGTGCAAAAGAGGGAGGAAATGAGTGTGGCAGTAGCTTTGGATGCAGAAAAAGCGTTTGATAGATTGGAAAAATATGGGTTAGGAGTACTTTTTATAAACTGGATTAAAACCTTAAATACTAACCCAACGCTAAAGTAGTGACAAATGGCCAAATTTCAACACCATTCCAGTTAAAAAGATCAACTAGACCAGGTTGTCCATTATCACCTGCTTTATTTGTATTGGCAATAGAACTATTAGCTGAATTAATTAGAACTGATTCAGATATTAAGGGTTTTAGAGTTAATTGGGAGGAATATAAGATTAATTTATTTGCTGATGATGTTGCTTCCATTGCATTTGTTGCGTAAATTATCTTCTAGACTGGAAGAATATGGGAAAGTATCAGGGTATAAAATAAACTGGGATAAAAGTGAAATTTTAACCCTTACTAAAGGAGACTATAGTCAATGTCGATTAGCAACTCAATTTAGATGGCAGATAAATGGTATAAAATATTTAGGTATAAGAGTTGATAATGATATAAAGAATTTATATAAATTAAATTATTTATCACTATTGAAAAAAATTCAAGAGAATCTTGATAAATGGATGATGTTACCAATGACATTAGTGGGTAGAATTAATGCTATAAAAATGAACATATTTCCTAGATTACAGTATCTATTTCAAACACTACCAATACAATTGCCGCAGAAGTTTTTTCAAGAGTTAAATAAATGTGTGAGGAAATGTCAAGAATATTGTTGGAAAAATTAACATGGAAATTTGACTTAGGAGGGTTACAACTTCCAAATTTTAAGAATTATTAAAAAGCAAATCAACTTAGATTTATTTCATCTTTTTTTGACGAAGAAAAACCGGTGTGGATTAGAATAGAATTAGATAAAATAGGAGAAAATACATTGGAAGATTTTATATATAAATGGGAATCTAAATGGATACAGGAAAAAAAGAAACTCCTATATTAAAACATTTGATTGATTTATGGAATAAAATAAATGTTGATGATGAAATAAAGAAATCTTTATTAGCAAGGAGACCTCTGATTCAAAATAAACTTATTCCTTTTACAATGGATAATCAACTTTTATATAATTGGTACCAAAAGGGGATTAGATGTATAGGAGACTGTTATAAAGGAGGTATATTGATGTCATTTGAACAATTAAAGAGTAAATATAAAATATCAAATAACACTTTTTTTTTGTTATTTTCAATTAAGGGCTTACTTAAGAGATAAGCTGGGTCAAACAATGTTATTGCCGAAACCTAATGAAATTGAAACTTCAATTCCAAAAGGAAAAATTTTAAAAATTACTTATTTTATGTATAATCTGATTCAAAAACAGACACTTAAACAAGGAATCCTTAAGTCAAGACAAAAATGGGAAACAGAATTGAATATTAATATTGATGAAACAAGTTGGTCAAGACTATGAAAATTGAATTAAAAATATATAAAAAAAGAATTTTCAACAAAATGTGGCAAATATGCAGTAAACAAAGATCAATGCACATTTTTCACCAATATTATTAAAATTACGGTGATGTTACAACCCTGGCTCTCACCAAATCCTAGAAAATCTTTGTCCTGCAATTTGGACTGCACATTCAGAACTGGAAGGGTTTGAATACTTCCTGCTGGAATAAATAACTTATCAGACAAAAAATGTGGAAAAAGCTGTGTTCTGTAACATCCTGGGATAGGTATCTGGCCTCCCACAAATGCATTACTGTCACCATGCTGTTCCTCTGCCTTCATCATTCACAGGAAAGAATCAGACCCTGTAGACTGGCTGGGCAAAAGTGGGAATGTCCATTCTATCTCAATAGCAGGAGATATCATGCACTTTCAGAGCACAATCTTATATAGTATGGAGGGAAAATAGAAAGAAATCTTTGAGACATGGAGCAAAGAATACAATCCCTTTTATTCAGCCTCCACAGTAATTGCACCTATGGCAGGAAATAATATGATTCAATGTGTAACATTATGTACAATAAATGCATTTTTTTGTGTTTTGTGGTCCAGTTGTCAAGACAACACTTTCAAAGAAAGCTGCCACTAGAGATACACCAATCTCTGAGGTTGTCATGTGTCATTCCATCTGAGATGTGGTCGTGTTAGTTGAATATACTGTTGCATCAAATAATTCTCAGAAAATAAATTATAATAATGAAAGTATAACTTTTAGCAAGTATTTTACACGTTTTCCAGAGGGAAATTTTGATATATTTTAGAAGAAGCTGCAATATAATTTCTAAAATTTATTTAAGTGACGGAACTCCAATAAATACTGAATATATAAAATGAGTTTCTTTTGTCCAGGAGGATTTCTAACACTAATTATAGCTTGATATTCCAGTAAAAAAAAAATCATTTTGATTTTATTGAACAGTGTGCAACAGTTTCAAGCTGCTTATTGTCTCCTAGATACCAGAATTCTTTATCAATTCAAATGATTTCTCATGATCGTGTGGGGGGAAAAAAGGCAGAAAACCAGTGAACCTTGCAGAGGAACAGAAAGTCATTGAGATCTCCCTAAACAATGCAGTTACAAAACAAAAGCTCAAAATTACTGACAGTATAACGATCGTGAACACAATGAGTTTCATCGTCATTACAAAGCAAAAGTCAGGCTGAAATTGTACTCCCACATGCCAGTATCCCTTTCTATTTTAAATCACTCTCCCCCAGAATGTTCCCTTTGGTTACCTAGTTCAGAGTTTTATACAAACATAGATTTCTTCTTATCTATCAGGTTAGTGGCATACTTGAAAGCACTTTCAGATATCCTGAGAAATTATTTCTTTCTATGTTCAATATCCATACGTACATTCAGCTTATTCTTCCATCACCTTCTTGACTGCTTCACTGCTTTTCTCTCATAAGATTGCTTTCCTGTTATACATTGATGGATATTCAAACTTCTGCTATCAAAATTGAAGGTTATTGGTATTAGATTTGTGTCAGATAATGAGGAAATCGATGACATACCACCATAGCAGTGACATTGCATATTCCATACCTTTTTGATGTGATTCTGTACCTAACAGCAATGTAGAATTCTGTTGCCATCTGAAATTCACCAGTACAAGGAAAAGGACCCTCATCACCTGCTGAATACAACTAAACCAAAAAATACCATTCTGCCGGCTTTAACCACAAAGCATGAATAGATCAAGGGCCAGACCTGTCATGTTCAGAAAGTCTTGCATCAAGTTTATCAAATAGTTATGAAGAAGGCAGCATTTCAAAGGTATTCTCAGCCTACAGTGAAAGTCCAATGCATAACTTACACTAAATACATTATATGATACCTGATGAGTCCCAGTATGCTGCCACAATCATTTGCCATGTTTGCTGATGTCATTGAACACCCTACTGTATATCTATTGTATATATTCCCATTCAATAAATTAAGCAGTGCTCCACTTCTACAATTCAGTTCTGTTGACTTTAGCTAAACCGAATTTTGGAAGTCAAAGATATTGTACATACAACTGAGGACATCAAGTTTGGCAGTTGGTGTGCAGCTTCATCCAATTGCTTCACAGGAGTCCCGTGGGCATTAGCTTGGTGAGGGAGAGGTCTTAAACAGGAAGTACTTGCATGCAATTCTCTAGTAGCTTACTGGTACTGCCAGCTGTGGGGAGACCTTAATCTCCTGTCAAAACAGGCACTCCCACTCAATCCATCTTTGCAATAAGGTCTGCAATGCAAAACAAGCAAACTTAGCTTCTAGCATTCTGTTGCTCCCCAGTAGTAGACTTTCTATATTTTGTCATTTTACAAAATAAAACTACTATTAAATTTTCTTACTGATTTACAACTAATTATTGTTTGTGTTTCTTCCTTTTCAATGGCTCCCTCACAGTAAAATTATTGTAGGCCAGAAACTGAAAACAGTAAAAAAGTTGTTTGGAATCCAAAAATCCTTATCCTAATTTCCCTGCTGGATTCATTACTATTTTGCATTTATGTTTCCTTATTTATAGTACCATTCACAAGTGGAAATATTTGTACTCCCAAAAGACAGCAAAAACAACAAATTAGTGACCTCCATCAGGTCATCAGCATTCATTCCAACAGATACACTTGATTACTGCTACTTAACTCTGTAATTGATACTTTTCTGGACGTATCATAATTTAATACATTATCAATCAGCAACTGTTTTAGCAGAGTAAGTAGGAGAGGATGTTTCCATTTGTGATGGAATCTAAAGATAAGGAATCATTGCTTAAAATAAAGAATTTCCTATTTAAGATAGAGGTGATGTATTTTTTTTCTCTTTCAAAGGGCTGTAAATCTTTGGAATGTTTCTCCTCCAAAGGAGACAGAAGCATAGTTTTGGAAATTTGTTAAGGCAGATATAGATTGACTCTTGATACCTGAGAGTTTGAAAGGCTACTGTGTGTAGACATGAATGCAGAGTTACAATCAAATCAGGCATGCACAACAGGCTTGAAGGGTTGAGTGGATTACTCTAGCTCCAAACTCATAAATAATTGCAGCATATAAGATCATAAAACTATCAGATTCATGAACAGAATTTGACCATTCAGCCCATCAAGTCTGCTCCTCAATTACATCATGGCTGGTTTATTATCCCTCTCTACTCTATTCTCCTGCCTTTTCCTTGTGACCTTTGATGCACTGTCTAATCAAGAGCCTATCAACATCCACTTTAAATATACTCAGTGACTTGGCCTCCACAGCTGGCTATGGCTGTGAATTCCACAAGTTCACTGCTTTCTGGCTAAAGAAATTCCTCCTCATCTCCATTCTGAAGCTGTGCCCTCTCGTCCTAGTCTCACCCACAATAAACGTCCTCCCCACTTCCACTCTATCCAGACCTTTCAATATTCAGTAGGTTTCAAGGAGATCCCCCCTCATTTTACTAAACTCCAGCAAGTTCAGGCCCAGAGCATTAAAAACTGTTTATATGATAACCCTTCAATTCCTGGAATCCTTTTAGTGAATCTTCTCAGGACCCTCTCCAAAGCCAGCACCTTTTCTTAGATAAGGGACCCAAAACTGCTCACAATATTCCAAATGTGGTCCGACCAATGCCTTGTAAATTCTCAGCATTACATCTTTGCTGTTATATTATATGTTGCCAGCCCTATCTGGTGGTGAAAAATTAGTATTACAATTACTAACATACTGTGTTTATATGAAGGAAAATCTGCAATTATACACTCTGTGTGACAAGGATAATATGAGAACCAATGAGAAAAGACTACTGAGAGATCCTTGGTTTAGTGAGGATAATTCTCATTGCTTTAGAGTAAAAGGGTTTTGCTCCCCTTCAATTCAGCAAGATCAGCAGGAAATTATTAATTATCTCTTAATTATTTTAGATCCCTGTGAAGAGTCCAGTGAGAGAAAACCCTTCCGTCAGCGAAGAGCATCCCGTTCATATGAAAACCTGACATCAGTTCATTCACAACCAATGGCAGCATCTGTGAAGAAAGCAGAGAGCACAGCATTAATATCGACAAGCAAACCTCCACCCATATCATCAGTTCCCGACTGCCAGCTCGAGCACCACAACAATCACAAGCTTTCAAGTCTGAATTACATGCGATTATTTGCGAGCAGCACTGAGGAGCTGATGAGCTCAAAAGGTGCAGCTAAACTAAGAAGAGTACGTTCAGATCTTTCTACAAAATATAAAAGTCACATGATACAACCATATGCTGCTAAGATGGACAGGGACTCCAAGAACTTCAGTAAAGCAGCCAGTTCAGCTGACAATGAACGCTTGAGGAGCAAGCAAATGATTGAATCTAGCTTCATTCCTCAGGTGTCTGAAAGGTGTGCAGTACTGCCAAATGAAGCATACCAAGGGGGAACAGAAGCTAAAGTGTGGGTGAAGAGGGACACCGGGGATGAGTCGCCAAGCAAAGGTCTGAGAAACCAACAGCTGCAACACCTTAACTTCAGAAGTGATCAGAAAAAAGATTCCCTTCGTGAAACTGCTGTATAGTTTTGGAAAAGACTATCTCCTGGATCATTTGAAAAGGAGCAACTATGGAGAATGCTGGAAATATTCAGCATGACAGGCAGCAAATGTGGGAGAGAGTGACTAAAATTGCAGGCCCATGACACTTTCTTACAATAGGATGTTACTTCAATATATATAGGAGCAATTTTAAATTTGTTATGTCTTGTTAATTGTTAATATACATTATGCATTCTGTAAACTGCAGTACTGTGTTAACTGATCTCCATTTGACCTATCACATGACTTCTAATGAATTAATTCATCACAAACTCTCCTGATGGATATTTAAATGATATTTGCTATTCCACTGGCAGTTGCCTCTCTGTGCAGAAGCCTAACTTCAGCAGAACTTTAATGTTATATCTCATGTGCATTAACACTTTATTTAAAGGAAGTGCAAATCATTTTCAGTGCATCATGTGTCACAGCTTTGAATTGCAGACATTTAAAGTAATGCCCAGCATGTTTGGGATTGGAGGAAAGTGAGCGTCTAAATTAATGAAAGGCAGCCCAGCTGTTTCCACTGCTATAACAATCTGTTTCATCATGGCCTCCAATTCATTTACTTATTTCAGTCTCACAAGGAAAATTTTCAACTCATTGAGGTAAGCAAGGAAAAATGAAATATTTGCTTGCCTTTGAACTATTATATCAAATTTAAAAACTTCTTTAGTGTTTGTAAATAACATAGTGCTTTGTGTGCACTGACTAGTTCAGTGGTGTGGACTGGGAACATTCTGTTACTGAAGGCCTGGGACTTGAGAACAAGAGATTAGACGTAGAAGTGGAAGTCTTAGGTTTGAAAGTGCTTGAGATTTGAAAATGAGTGGAGGCCCAAGACAGGGAGCAAAATCTAGTTGGAAAGGAACAAGTATTCATCAACCAGTTTGTTGGATGTGACATTGTAGGAAAGTAAGCATTTGATTGGCAGATCTATCTTCCCACTCTCTTCTATATGGCCAAGAGATTTAAATCAGTGAACATTAGTACAACTAGGGAATACGTGTTTAGTTAGTTTGAATTAAATTTATTTACATTTACCAAATTAGTTAAATAGAACAGATGGATGATAGGCAATATATTGAAGGTGTGACATGTGAGAATTAGTGGACTCCAGCGCTTCATAGTAGCCATATCTGCAGCATATGATGGCTGCTCGAGGAACTTTGGATCAAAGTTGGAGTCCAAGCTTCAGACACTGTGATGCATCCGGAATGAGGATAGTTACCTGGATGTGGTGTTTTGCAAGGTAACATACCCCTTGGATTCATACTCTCATATTTAATCAGAGGTCAGGGTCAGGATGATTTGACTACAAGAGAGGAATGTAGAAGAATCTCAGTGGAGCTTCATCCCTTATCCTTGTCTGACAGGTACAAGGTTTTTGCTCTCTGTTTGGTATAATATGGAGACTGCAAGGAGGGTCTGCAAACTGTCCAAAGCAGTATGATGCAAGGGTCATTAAAGTTACAGGATGAAAGAGAAATGTACCTGTAACAGAGGATAGCACAGTTAGAGGAACAAACTCTGTAGTAGGGCTAGAGCATCCCAAGTCTGTGTTGCCTGCATATTGCCAGGGTTAAGAGTCTCTCTTCTGGGCTAATAAAGGCATTGACAGAGTTTTGAAGTAAAGGCGGTGCAGGAATGGTTCAAGTGACAGTGAATTTAATAAGCCAAAAGATATGAGAGAAAAGTGACAGGATAGTAAAGATGAAAACCAAATATAGGAAAGGGTAGGAAATATAAGAACATGTGTACGACATTTATCCAAAGTAAGTGTAATAAGTCAGAGCTTGCGGATTTTTATATGAATGGATATACAATTTATGGATGGGACATATGTAACAAATGAGTTGGATCTTGTACAGAGATGTGGTTTGCAACGTAACTAGAAAAAGCAACTCAATGTTGCAAAACAAAATGGGTAGAAAGGGAAAGGAGAAGGGGTGGAGTGGTTAATAAAGGAAAGTATCAGTGCTGCGGAGAGCAGTCATATCGATGCAGTGGTTGATGATGTGGAGTCAGCCTGAGTGAGAAAGGAGCAGCAGAAGGAAAAAAGACACTTACAGACTATAGGCCTCCAAATTGTGGCATCCTGAGAAGACAAAGCTACACTAGGGATTTAGGCAGATGGGTTCTTGAAAAGGAAGGGTATCAAATGTGAATGGGCTTAAGAGAGAAAATATATTATTGTAGTGGACCAAAATGCCTAATTCTGAGCGCATGTCTTATGGTTGCGATGTCCTCAGCTTAAGTAGGGTTAATTGCAAGAGTATAAAGGTAGACCTGCCTAGAATGGAGTGGGAAAATAGACTACAGGAAAGGTTTTTAGATCAGCAGTTTTTATATAACCAAACTCCTACTTCATAATGCTCATAAGAAATTTATGCCAATCAGAAAGAGGGACTCAACAAAGCGAAACAAATCTTCAAGCAAAGGTGGTTATGGAAATGCTGAATCATTTCTAAGAGCATGTAAAGTAGGAAAAGCAAGTGATAGACAGGAACACTGGTAATTTCTACGGAACTAGCAGGGAGATACCAGAAAACCAAGAACTTAGAGAAAATCGATCAGAAGAAAAAGAAGGGCACCAGAGTAGCGTAGCATTTAGCGTGACACTGTTACAGCCGGAGTTCAATTCTTGCGCTAACCTGTAAGGAGTCTGTACGTCCTCCCCATGGAATACGTGGGTTTTCTCCGGATGCTCCAGTTTCCTCCCACAATCCAAAGATATGTTGGGCAGGGTAATTGGTCGATGTAAATTGCCCCATGATCAGATGAGGGTTAATCGGGTTTGTCAGGGCTTGCTGGGGCAGAATGGATTGAAGAGCCAGAAGGGCCAACACCACATTGTATCACTAAAGAAATAACAAACTATTAAATGGCAGAGCAGGATTGCTAGGCTAGTTGGAGATGAAAAAGTCTACAGATGGTGGAATCTAAAGCAACACACAAAGTGCTGGAGGAACTCAGCAGGTCAGAAAGCATTTATGGAGGGAAAAGGACAGTGATATTTTGGGTCCAGATCCTTCATCTCAATATTGATCTTATAGTTCCAAGATGCTAAAAGTGTCTCCACTCAAAATATCGATGGATCAGTGATTCATTTCCCTGACTCCAATGAATTCTTCCAGCTCTCCATGCATGGATGAGCCAGATGCACTTCTCCTGCTCTTATTTACACAAGAGGTACTGCAGATGCTGGAAATCTAGAGCAATGTAAACAATGTGCTGGAGGACCTCAGTAGGTCAGACAGCATCTGTGGATGGGAATAAACAGTTGACATTTCAGGCCGAGACCTTCTTTAGCAAGGGGGAAGATGCCAGAATGAAAAAGGTGGGTGGAGGGGAAGTAGGCTAGCTGGAAGATGATAGGTAAAGCCAGGTGGGTGGAAAAGGTCAGGGGCTGGGGAAGAAGGAATGTGATAGGAGAGGATATTGGACCATAGGAGAAAGGGGAGGAGGAGGAGACCCAGGGGGAGAAGTAATAGGCAGGTGAGAAGAGGTAAAAGTCAGAGTGAGGAATAGAGGAAGGAGGGGGTAATTAGTTTAATGGAAGAAGAAATCAATATTCATACCATCAGCTTGGAGGCTACCGAGATGGAATATAAGGTGTTGCTCCTCCACCCTGAGGGTGATCTCATCTTGGCATGACGGGAGGCCATGGACCGGCTGTCTAAATGTGAATCAGAATCCTGCTCTTTTTTTTTGGAATGACTTTTGAAATGAGGGTCTTTTTTTGTTATTCCTGGTATTGATTATTGACACTATCTATGAAATTGTGAACTACAACCCTGACTTTTCAGTTCTATCCTGTCGATTTAAATTCAAAACACAATAATCAGATGGGAACCTTCCAATTTGCTTGATTGTAATGGGATCACAGAACATTTGATAACTGCAAGTCTTATTCATAATTGAATCTAAAGCCAGCTCAGATCACCTAGACATTCCTCTAATGTGCTCTATCTCCAGTTACGCTGCATAGAGATTAATAATTCCTTTTCAAACAAATATGATTTTACTACATGTAATGTGCTTCAAAGTCATGTTTATCTGCCTCTTGTTATTGCAACCTCGCTTGTATTTTAAACACAAGGAACATAGTAACTCGATTGTTGTAGAAGGTAGACTGTGATTTTCAAATTATCCATTTGCTTCACTCTGCCATAATATCAATGGCAGGGCTCCATGATCCGATGTCTTGTGCATGACAGGCCAGTACCTGTGCTTAAAGTGAGGTGTTGATGAAGCCATCTAAGTCAATGAATGTGGCCCTGACTACATCAGCTTCATAGCTTTATTAAGGAGCTGGAGAGGCAGTAAGAATGCACACAGTTCTTTAAAAAGGTAGCCAAATGCATGAGGAGGGCAAGTATGTGCAGGACTGCAGAGAAAAGGCAGTGGAATGGGACCAGTGCAATTGGCCAAGGAGCCAGTTCAACCAAAATAGGCTGAAAGGTACCCATTTATGTTGGAAAATTTTATGATTTGATGCATGAAAAATCAAAAGTCACAGTCCCAGGAAGGTAGCCCAATTAAATTTTAGAGCATCTCAGTTTAAAGCCTTTTATTCCAAGCAGCTGCTATCAGATAGGGCTTTCAGGCAGCTTAAGGTATATACCTCTTTTAAGAGATTGTTTAGGAAGGTTAGGTGTGTTCGCTTCAGATTTCATCACATACCAGCCCAATCTCCAGCCTCTCCCAGCACTTCCCATCTTAGGCTTCTCTTGTGAGTAAATACAGTGACTTAATTGCCTGCTGATGTTGAGACACAAGGAGTAAGTTATTCCTTGTATGCTGACTGGCAAAACAGACCTGTGATCGTTGTCTCCTACTGCTGTGTTGCATCTGAAAGAGCTATTTAAAACCAATAAACTACTTCATCCAGAAAACAGCCTGATGTTTTGTTTCTTCAACAGAAAACTGTCATTGCTGTGTGATAGCTCTCAAATCTCATCTGCTGGTGAACACTACTGTATTTTTCAAATTTCCATTTTTTCTTGACTATTTAGTCTCTGTCTCTTGTGTTTAACTAACATCTTCATATCTGCTCAGCTAGGCAGGATAGTACAATGCTCCTCTAGCGGGATGTGAGAAGGCAGGGAGACCTCCAGTAACCCGGCCAACTACACCTGTGAGAAGTGCATCCAGCTGCAGCTTCTAACAAACCACGTGAAAGAGATGGGACTCGAACTGGATGAATGCTGGATCATTCAGGAGGCTGAAGGGGTGATAGATAGGACATATAGAGAGGTAGTTACACCCAATGTGCAGGACACAGGAAACTGTGTGACAGTCAGGAAGGGGAAAGGGGTCAAGGAGCCAATACAGAGTATCCCTGTGGCTACCCCCTCAACAACAGATATATCACTTTGGCTGCTGTTGGGGAGGGATGACCTAACAGAAGGAAGTCACAGTGGTCAGGTCTCTGGCACTAAGTCTGTCTCTGTGACTCAGATGGGAAGGGGGAAGAAGAGGCACGCTGTGGTAATGGTGGATTCATTAGTTAGGGGAATGGACAGGAGGTTCTGTGGGTCAGAACAAGATTTCAGGATGGAATGTTGCCTCCCGGGTGCCACGGTCCAGGATATCTCGGATGGAGTCCTCAGCATTCTGAAGTCAGAACTCATGGTCCATGTAGGTACCAATGACATGGATAGGATGAGTGATGAAGTTCAGCATAGGGAGTTCAGGGAGTTAGGTGCTAACAAAGGGCAGGACCTCCAGGGTTGTGATCTCAGGATTGCTACCTATACCACATGCTAGTAAGGCTAGAACTAGGAAGATTATACAGTTTAATACATGGCTAAGGAGTTGGTATAGGAGGGAGGGTGTAAGATTTTTAAATCAAGGTGGGAATTCTACAGAAAGGACGATTTGCACCTAAACTAGAGGGAGACTAATTTCCTAGCGGGAAGGATTGATAATGCCGCATGGTGGGATAAAACTAGAGTTGGAGAGGAAAGGGAACCAGAGTGCCAGAACAGTTAGTGGAGAGGTTGTGGAGGCAGATGCTGGTAAGACCTCACACAAAGTTAGGAATCAAAAGGTTAAACATGGTGTGACAAAATCGGAAAGGTTGAATGCAGGACTGACGATGTGGTATCTGAATGCACACAGGATACGGAGTAAGGTAGATGAACTTGCAGCACAGTTGCAAATTAGCAAGTATGAACTTGTAGGCATCACTAAATCGTGGCTGAAAGATTATAACTGGGAGCTTAATGTCCAAGGATACACACTGTATTGAAAGGGTAGGCAGGAAGGCAGAAAGGGTGGCGTTGCTGTGTTGGTAAAAAAACGAAATTGAGTCAATAGAAAGAGGTGACATAGGGTTTGAAAATGTTAAATCATTGTGGGTAGAACTAAGGAACTGCAAGGGTTTAAAAAAAAAGCGCCCTGATGGGAGTTGTCTACAGACCCCCAAACAGTAGTAAGGACGTGGCCTACAAATTACAATAGGAGATAAAAATAATGCATGCCCAAAGGGCAATGTCACTATAGTCATGGAGGACTTCAGTATGCAGGTAGATTGAGAAAATCAGATTGGTGCTGGATTACAGGAGAGGGAATTTCCAGAGTGCTGATGAGATGGCTTTTTAGAGCAGATCATGGTTGAGTCCTCTAGGGGATCAGCTGTTCTGGAATGGGTGATGTCCAATGAACCAGAAGTGATTAGAGAACTTGAGGTAAAAGAACCCTTCAGGCAAAGTGATCATAATATGATTGAATTCACGCTGAAATTTGAGAAGGCAAAGTCAGATGTATCGGTATTACAGTATTACTAAAAAGACATTAAGATGATAATGAATGTGAAAGTAAACTAGCTATTAATATTAAAGAGCTTATCAAAAGTTTCTTCAGATACATTAAGTGTAAAAGAGAGGTGAGAATGGTTATTCGATCATTGAAAACGATGTTGGAGAGGAAGTAATGGGGGACAATGAAATAGCAGATGAACTGTATAAGTATTTTCCATCAGTCTTCACTACAGAAGACCCTGGTAGTATGGTGAAAATTCCAGGTGCCAGAGGGCATGAAGTGTGTGAAGCTACCATAACTAGAGAGGTGGTTCCTGGGAAACTGAAAGGTCTGAAGGTAGATGAGTCAGCTGCACCAGATGGTGTAGACCTCAAAGTTCTGAAAGAGGTGGCTGAAGAGATCATGGAAGCATTAGTAATAATCTTTCAAAAATCCCTAGATTCTGGAATGGTTCCAGAACACAAGAAAATTGAAAATGTTACTCCACTCTTCAAGAAAGGAGAGAGGCAGAAGAAAGGAAACTAAAGGCCTGTTAGTCTGACCTCAGTGGTTGGGAAGATGCTGGAGATGATTATTAAGTTTGAGATCTGAGGATACTTGGAGGTGTGTGATAAAATAGGCCACAGTCAGGATGGTTTTCTGAAGGGAAAATTTTGCCTGACAAATCTGTTGGAATTCATTCAAGAAATAACAAGCAGCATAGTCAAAGGAGAATCAGTTGCAGTTATGTACTTGCATTTTCAGGCCTTTGACAAGCTGCCACACACGAGGTTGTTTAACAAGCTAAGAACCTACAGGATTACAGGAAAGATTCCAGCATGGATAAAGCAGTGGCTGATTAGCAGGAGGCAAAGGGGGGGAGGGAAGGGATCCTTTTCTGACTGGCTGCTGGTGACTAGTGGTGTTCAATAGGGGTCTGTTTCGGACCAATTTTTTTAATAATGATTTGGATGATGGAACTGATGGCTTTGTTGCAAAGTTTGCAGATGATATGAAGTTAGGTGGAGGGGCAGGTAGTTTTGAGAAAGTAGAGAGGCTACAGATGGACATAGACATATTAGGAGAATGGTGAAGGAAATGGCAGATGGGATACAGTGTTGAGAGTATATGGTCAAACACTTTGGTAGAAGAATTGAAAAGGTTGACTATTTTCAAAAAGGAGAGAAAATACAAAAAACTGAGATGTAAAGGGACTTGGTAATCCTCCTGCAGGATCCCCAAAAGATTAATTTGCAGGTTGAGCCCATGGCGAAGAAGGCAAGTTTGATAGCATTCATTTCAAGATGGCCAGAATATAAAAGCAAGGATGTAATGTTGAGATTTTATAAAGCAGTGGTGAGGCCTCACTTGGAGTATGTTGGGCCCTTATCTTAGAAGGGATGTGCTGAAGCTGGAGATGGTTCAAAGGATCTTCATGGAAATGACTCCAGGACTAAAGGGCTTGTCACCTGGTCTCCATGGCATTCCCCTGGGAGGTCATCCCCAACAACAGTGTCCAAAACAGTACCTCATTATTGAGAGGATTGACCACAGGGGTGCACTTTTGAACAGGTAATACCTCCCCCAGAAAAGATCCCCAGAAAATGATCCAAGAAATTGTAGCCCTGTCTCCTGCACCTGCTACTCAGCCTCGTATTAACCTGCCAGATCATCCTGTTACTACCCTCACTAGCTCGTGGCACAGGTTGCAATTCAAAAATTACTATCCTGGAGCTCCTGCTTCTCACCTTTCTGCCTAGCTCTCTAAATTCTCTTTTCAGGACCTCATTGCTTTTCCTTCCTATGTAATTGGTACTGATAGGTACCAAGACATCTGGCTGTTCTCCTTCCCTCTCCAAAATACTGTGGATGCGTTCTGAGATGTTCCTGACCCTGGCACCTGGCAGGCAACATGCCATCCCGTTGTTCTGTTTACATCCACAGCATCTCCAGTCTGTTCTTCTGAACTCCAACATCCAGCACGAAGAACACAAAATGGCCGTTTAAACTACACTGACACAGTAAGAAAAAAAGGGAAACAACAGAAATTTACCCAGACAGCTTACCCAGAGCCAGCGCCTCTTCCAAGCTGAAGCCTCCTCTGAGCTAAAGCCTGAGACTCCCACTCAGCATTTGCCCACTCCCAACAATATCTGCCACTCCAATAATGGCGGCCCTGCTTGCCCGTCTGGAACTGTACTTACTCCTCACTGTTGCTGCCACTGATCTGCAAGAAACCTCCTCACTGCGCACTGCTCCCGACGCTGATTGGATTTCTGGAATTACTTAAAATTGATGTAAAGTTTGCAGATCATATAAACTAGATAGTGAAAATGTGCGTATGGTAGTAACAGACCTCCTGGTGGAATGACTGCTTGTGCGTTAAATGAATCATAATATAAGGAGCATTCAAGATTTTATATCTTAATAGGAAGAACGAGGAGAGGCAATAAAAACTAGATGCTGCAATTCTAAACGTGGTGCTGGAGTAGGAAGATCTAGGGGAATATGTACAAAAGCCACTGAAATTAGCAACAAAGTTTGAGAAAACATTCAAAAGATCATGGGATTCATTGGCATGCAAAGGGTTGAAGAGCTAGAAAGGTCAATGTAAATTTATTATAAAATATGTATACCTCACCATATGCTGCCTTCAACTTCTCTCTTCACACAGAAATACAATAGAATCAATGAAAAACGACTTCATTCTTCAAATTCTTCAAATTTTCCACGTACTAATACAGGGTATCCCTCAACCCTGGACATATTCTAGTAAATCACCTTTCTACCCTGATTAAAGCCTCCACATCTTTCCAGATGTGTAGTGACTAGTATTAAATACAGCACACTAATAATAGTCAAACTATTGTTTCAATCATCAGGCTCCTGAACAGCATGGATAACTTCACTCACCTCAACTCAAAACTGATTCCATAACCTATGAATTCATTTTCCAGGCCTCTACAATTCACATTCTCACTACTGTTTATTTATTTATTCTGATTATTGTTTTGTATATGCACAGATTGTCTTCTTTTAGACATTCGGTGTGCTGTATTCAGTTTTAGTCACTACACATCTGGAAAGATGTGGAGGCTTTAATCAGGGTAGAAAGGTGATTTACTAGAATATGTCCAGGGTTGAGGGATACCCTGTATTAGTACGTGGAAAATTTGAAGAACAGAACTTGATAGAGGTAGTCAAAATTATTAAGTTGAAGATAAATTGGATAGAAATGGTCCAAATTGGTTGAAGTGTCAAGGAACAGGAGAAATTGAATGAAAGTAGTTGACAAAAAAAATTAAGATGGCATAAGGAAAAATTCATGCTATAAACTGTTCAGATCTGGATTGTGGGTAGTGGAGGCAGAATCAATCAAAGCATTGAAAAGTGAAGTGGACTCTGCAGAGTGGTGCAGACAGCCCAACACATCTGTAGATGTGGACTTCCCACTATTCAAGACATTTACAAAGACAGGTGCGTAAAAAGGGCCCGAAGGATCATCAGAGTCCCAAGTCACCCCAACCACAAACTGTTCCAGCTGCTACCATCCGGGAAACGGTACCGCAGCATAAAAGCCAGGACCAACAGGCTTCAGGACAGCTTCTTCCACCAGGCCATCAGACTGATTAATTCATGCTGATACAACTGTATTTCTATGTTACGAGGGGTGATTGATAAGTTCGTGGCCTAAGGTAGATGGAGTCAATTTTAGAAAACCTAGCACATTTATTTTTCCTACATTTACACACTTAGTCCAGCGGTCGTGGAGCATACGGATCCCTTCTTTGTAGAAGACGGTGTCTTGGACCTCCAGAAGTGGTCCACAGCAGGGGTGATTGATAAGTTTGTGGCCTAAGGTAGAAGGAGATGAGTTATACAGCTCTCATTACATGCACATGCAGTTCAACTCTTTGAGTGAAAATGCAGTAAGTTTGAAGTTAATAACTCAGCTCCTTCTACCTTAGGCCACAAACCTATCAATCACCCCTGCTGTGGACCACTTCTACAAAGAAGGATTCCGTATGCTCCATGAATGCTGGACTAAATGTGTACATGTAGGAGGGGACTATGTTGAAAAATAAATGTGCTAGGTTTTCTAAAATTGACTCCTTCTACCTCATGCCACGAACTTATCAATCACCCCTCATATATTGGCTGTTCTTTTGTACTTACTATTTATTATAAATTATCACAAATTGTAATTTATGTAATTAAAATAGAAGTCAATTCAGTATCTGAAAGAAGAAATAAAGTGTATTGTAGTGAGTGTGGGACCATGGCAATATCTGGATTGCTCTGGTATAGAGCTAACACAGACTAGATGGGATGGATGGTCTCTTTCTGTACTGTACTCTCTCCATGAACTTTAATTATGATGAAAAATGATAAACTCTTTAGAGTTTATTCTATAACAAGGCAGGATCATTTGTTTATTATAAGTCAGGAAATGCGCAACTTGCTCATGAATTCTAGTGTAACACCTGTGTAGTGCTGGTCTTATCTCATGTGACTGGTCACCACACTGTTTATGAGAAAATCAAATTCCATGGTACTACACTAGGTGCTAGTAGGCCATTAGAGGCTCAAGGTATCAGTAGGGGACAGTGAATCGAAAACACAACTTCTAGAGGTAACACACACAAAATGCTGGTGGAACGCAGCAGGCCAGGCAGCATCTATAGGAAGAAGTACAGTTGACGTTTTGGGCCAAGCCCCTTCATCAGGACTAACTTTGATAGGGTCTCGATCGTGCTTCTTCCTATAGATGCTGACTGGCCTTCTGCGTTCCACCAGCATTTTGTGTGTATTGCTTGAATTTCCAGCATCTGTAGATAACCTCGTGTTGACTTCTAGAGGTAAGTTTTATTTATAAAAAATAACAATATATACAAAATATATACGTGAGTAAGAACAATTCAAAATTCCAACATTCTGTTTAAGTTCCAAATCTCAGATGTCAAATCAAATTCTTTTTCAGTTAGATTCAGTGAGATTCATTAGAATAACCTTTATTACTCCAATTTCTCTAATTAGATCTAGTGTAAACTCCTATTTAAATGTTTACAGACTAATCTTTGCTTTTTATTTATCCTTAGTTAGTTAGAAAACTAATTAACTTCCTTTTCTTAAGTATTATGGTTAACTTCAGTTTCAGTTCCAGTCAGTATGGCTACGCATTCAAATTCAAAAGTTATATACACAGCTTAACTCCTTTCATGACAATTCTCCAACATTGTGACTTTTAAACAAAGTAATCTTATTCAGCAATTTATCATATTCTTTGCAAAAATAATCAGTTCTTGCAGAAAATCAAATTCAGATCCTTCAAATGAAAATAAAATTGGACATCCAACCATATTAAATCCTCTACATCATTAAATATTTTGTTCCCATGTTGGTTCTTCAATCCTGAGCAGCTCACCATCTTATTTCTTGGTTCATTGGATGAAATAGTTGATCATCCACAGAAAATCCATTCACAAACTTAGACAAAAAAAACCTGACCTGTATACAACAGGATTATAGTCCGTATGTTTTTATACATATTCTATTTTCTATTTCAAAATAACTCAATATCGCATTGTCATTTCCAAACATTTACAACACACAAATTTTACACTCGGAGCAGGAAAAGTTTTAACTCACCAAATCCCTTGGTATGATTTAACAGAACTAATTCCCCGTTACACAGTAGAGATCTTGGACTCTTATCTCTGCCAATATAGTCTCATTACAATTGTAGCTTTAACAGATCTTTTATCGCTATCTTCTCTCCTCCAAGGGTTTCACTCTGAGGTTTTAAAGTAAGTAAGATAGAGATACTCATTTCTAATTCCACTTTTAACACTTTTTTACTAGTTTGCTACATTTCTCTTGCTTGTCTGTGCCTGCATCAGCTGCACCTCATTCTCGCATAGCTTTCTTTTCCCCTTAAGTTTTCCTTTTAAAAATTAATCGGTAAACCTTGTCTTCATCCCTCCACAGGTGGGATTGGTTGTGTGGGATTGCGTGTGATTGTTTCTATGTGTAAATCTGAGGCTGAGCGTTCTTACCAATCTGCATATGTCATTTGGACTTTCAGACCTGGAATATTTAGCGTTTATACCACTGATGAGATTAAGTACACATTTTCTAATCCAAAGCAGCCTCCAGCAGATTGTATACTTGGTGCTAAAATTTCGCTTAATTTCCACATAATAGGATAGATGTTCCAGGGGTTTTGAATCACATTTCATTGTGGGACAATGAACGATGGCAACTGCTATTTAAAAAAAAAATTATAAAGCTCCAGCAATTTTAACAAATATGAGAATATATTTCTTACTCATACTCCAGGAAGATTTATTATCCAAAACCAACTGCTCAGAATTTTGCTTTATTTATAGTGAACTAATGAAACCATCCATAATGGAATTTCTGGAAGGATTTACAATACAAGTACTCTCTGATTGGAGGTCTGGGATCAGTAGTGTACTGCAGAGGTCGGTGCTGGGTACATTGTGGTTTATCATATATATCTAAGATCTGGATGATAATGTGTCAAACTGGATCAACAACTGGATCAGATCTGGCACAGAGTCTGGCCCTGTGGCTCAGAAGGGTAGGGAAAGGATGAGGATGGCAGCAGTGATAGGGGATTCTATAGTTAGGGGGTCAAACAGGTGATTCTCTGGACGGAAGAAAGAAACACAGATGATAGTTTGCCTTCCGGGTGCCAGGTTCCAGGACATTTCTGATTGTATCCATGATATCCTAAAGTGGGAAGGTGAACAGCAGAGGTCGTGGTACGTATTGGTACCAACGACAGAGGTAGGAAAAGGGAAGAGGTCCTGAAAACAGACAACAGGGAGTTAGGAAAGAAGTTGAGAAGCAGGACCACAAGGGTAGTAATCTTGGGATTACAGCCTGGCCCACACGACAGTGAGTATAGGAATAGAGTAAGGTGGAGGATAAATGTGTGGCTGAGAGATTAGAGCAGAGGACAGGAATTCAGATTTCAGGATCACTGGGACCTCTTTTGGGGCAAGTGTGACCTGTACAAAAAGGATGGGTTGCACTTGAATCTGAGGGAGACCAATATCCTGGCAGGGAGGTTTGCTAAGGCTATTGGGGAGAGTTTAAACTAGAATTGCTGGGGGGTGGGAACAGAACTGAAGAAACATAGGAAGGGGTAGTTGGATCACAAATAGAGAAAGCTTCTAGGCAGTCTGAGAGGGAGGATAGGCAGATGATAAAGAAGGGATGTGCTCAGACTGATGGATTGAGATGTGTTTATTTTAATGCAAGGAGTGTCATGAACACAGTGGATGAGTTTCAAGCGTGGATCAGTACTTGGAGCTATGATGTTGTGGCCATTACATAGACTTGGATAGCTCAGGGGCAGGAATGGTTACTTAGAGTGCCAGGCTTTAGATGTTTCAGAAAGGACAGGGAGGGAGGCAAAAGAGGTGGGGGCATGGCACTGCTGATCAGAGATAGTGTCACAGCTGCAGGAAAGAAGGAAGTCCTTGAGCATATAGACATTAAGAAAGAGGATGTGTTGGAGCTTTTATAAAGCATCAAGTCAGATAAGTCATCGGGACCGGATGAGATACACCCTAGCTAGTGTGGGAGGTGAGGGAGAAGATTGCTGAGCCTCTAGCAATGATCTTTGCATCATCAATGGGGACGAGAAAGGTTCTGAAGGATTGGAGGGTTGCAGATGTTGTTCACTTATTCAAGAAAGGGAGTACACACAGCCCAGGAAATTATAGACCAGTGAGTCTTACTTCATTGGTTGGTAAATTGATGAAGATGATCCTGAGAGGTAGGATTAATGAACATTTGGAAAGGTGTAATATGATTAGGAACAGTCAGCATGGTTTTGTCAAGGCAGGTCGTGCCTTACGAGATTTGACTGAAATTTTTGAGGATGTGACTAAACACTTTAATGAAGGTAGAACAATAGATGTAGTGTACATGGATTTCAGCAAGGCATTTGATAAGGCACCCCTTGCAAGGCTTATTGAGAAAGTAAGGAGGCATGGGATCCAAGGGGGCTTTGCTTTGTGGATCCAGAACTGGCTTGCCCACAGAAGGCAAAGAGTGTTTTTAGACAAGTCGTATTCTGCACATGGAGGTCAGTGACCAGTGGTGCGCCTCAGGGATCTGTTCTGGGACCCTTTCTCTTCGTGATTTTTATAAATGACCTGGATGAAGAAGCAGGGGGGATGGGTTAGTAAATTTGCTGATGACACAAAGGTTGGGAGTGTTGTGGACAGCGTGGAGGGCTGTCAAAGTTACAACGGGATATCAATGGGACGCAAAACTGGGCTGAGAAGTGGCAGATGGAATTCAACCCAGGTAAGTGTGAGGTGGGTCAATTTGATAGGTCAAATATGTTGGCAGAATATAGTATTAATGGTAAGACTCTTGGCAGTGTGGAGGATCAGACGGATCTTGGGTCCGAGTCCATAGGACACTCAAAGCTGCTGCACAGGTTAACTCTATGAAGGCATACGGTTTATTGACCTTCTTCAACTGTGGGATGAGTTTAAGAGCTGAGAGGTAACATTACAGCTATATAGGACCCTGGTCAGACCCCACTTGGAGTACTATGCTCAGTTCTGGTCACCTCACTACAGAAAGGATGTGGAAACTATCAAAAGCGTGCAGAGGAGATTTACAAGAATGTTGCCTGGATTGTGGAACATGCCTTGTGAGAATAGGTTAAGTGAACTTGGCCTTTTCTCCTTCGAGCAACAGAGGATGAGGGGTGACCTGATAGAGGTGTATAAGATTGTGAGAAGCATTGATCGTTTGGATAGTCAGAGGCTTTTTCCCAGGGCTGAAATGGCTAACACGAGAGGGCACAGTTTTATTTGCTTGGAAGTAAGTACAGAGGAGATGTTAGGGGAAAGTTTTTTTTTAAGCAGTGAGTCATGAGTATTTGGAATGGGCTGCCGGGGACAGTGGTGAAGGCAGATAAAATAGGGTCTTTTAAGAGTCTCATGGATAGGTACATGGAGCTTAGAAAAATAGAGGGCTATGGGTAACCCTAAGTAATTTCTAAAGCAAGTCCATGTACAGCACAGCCGAAGGGCCTGTATTGTGCTGTAGGTCTTCTATGTTTCTATTAACAACATTGCAGATGACACCAAGATTGGAGGTGTAGTGAAGGATATCAAAATCTGTAGTAAGCTCAACAAGAAAAATGGGCTGAAAAATTGCAGATAGAATTGAATTCAGACAAGTATGAAGTGTTGCACTTTAGGAGGATAAACCAGGGTAGGACTTACACAGTGAGTAGTAGGACACTGAGGAGTGCAGCAGAATAGAGGGATCTCGGAATGCAGATCCATAATTCTTTGAAGGTGGTGATTGAGGTGGATAGGGTCATAATGACAGCCTTTGGCACATTGGCCTTCATACTGAGTACAGGTGTTGGGATGTTATGTTGAAGTTGTATAAGAAGTAGGTAAGACTTAAGTTGGATTATTGTGTGGTGTTCTGGTCACCTACCTAAAGGAAACAGGCCAAAAAGTTGGAAAAAATTTACAAGGATGTTGCTGGGATTTGAGGACCTGAGGGAAAGTTTGAATAGATTAGGACTTTATTCTCTGGAGTGTAGGAGAATTAAGAGAAATTTGACAGGGGTATATAATTGGTATAGACAGGGTAAATACAAGTTGGCTTTTTCCACTGAGATTGGGTGAGACTAGAATGGGAGGTCATGGGTTAAGGCTGAAAGGTGAAATGTTTAAGGGAAAAGATGAGGGGGAACTTCTTCACTCAGAGGGTGGTGAGAGTGTGGAAAGAGCTGCCAAAAAATGTAGTGCATATGGGTTTGATTTCAACATTTAAGAGAAGTTCTGGTAAGTGCATGGAAGGAAGGGGAATGGAGGTCTATGCTCCAGGTGCAGAACAAAGGCACTAGGTAGAATAATAGTTTGGTGTAGACCAGATAGGCCAAAGATCCTGTTTCTGTGCTGTACTGCTCTAAGACCCTATGACTCTTAAATAATTTTACTTTCTGTGATCACTTTAATGCTTTTGAAACTGTTTGTTTGAGGTAATGGAACATGGATTCCTTGTGTTTGAGAGTAAGCAAAGGTTTAGCAGTGGACCTGACAGAGATGCTTTAAGACTGGAACAAAACCATCAGAATAAAACAGATGAGCCAATTAATGAATCCACCAGTCGGGTTCTTACATACTTTTGCCATTGGCAGACCTTGGGGAGGGGTGTTGAGGCAACTAAGAGGAGGGAGGAGTGGATTTGCTGTGGATGGTCTTACAGCAGCAATGTGTTGGACGATTTCTTTTGCATTCAAGCCTTCAAAACATTTCCACATTTCTGGTTCATTTTTGCTGCCTCTGGTGACCTCTTTTGGCTGCTTATTATTCGAGGGATCACAATACGGTTGCATTACAAGCCCCTGTGGGGAAGTGGGAATTTAGATGCTCAGGTGTTTACTGTGCCTAGAATTCAAGCTGTTCAGACACTCCCTCGCTTGGTAACATACTGACGTCTGTGCTCATTGGAGGCTCTGTTGCTAATTTAGTAAATATTTTAGCTTTTGAAAGCCTATAAAATGAATGCTGCAATAATAAATTTAGAACATATGCCTTTTATGCAAGTCACTTGGTTGTTAAACACGTTTAAATTGTTCCATCTGATTGTCATTGGTCTGTAACCTAATTTTACCAACTGTCCTGTTAAATCAACCAGGGGTTCTGGTAACTGATCTCTGCTCCACTACTAGATGAAGAGCTCAAACGTGTATACAGGCTGCTCTGGGAAAGTGGTAGGTGCAATTAACACAGAATTATTTCTAGCAGTGCCCTGTTTTTTCCTATTACGCAAAATGAGAGTACCTAGTTCCTGCTGAGTTGTTCCAACATTGGGTGTGTATTGCCAGAGGAAGTGGTTGACAGAGGTACAATAGTGTCATTTAAGAAGCACTTACATAGGTACATGGAGGGGAAGGGCTTGGAGGGATATGGGCTGAATATGGTAAATTGGGTAGACTGGGTGGGCACGGTTGGCAGAATACACAGGTTGGACTGAAGTGTAATACATTTGAAGTGCAATACATATTACTCTATGGCTCTAGTAATTTCGTCACAGTGAGTGACGAACTGGTTCAGCAGTTAGGGAAATGGATTTGATCTCGACCTCAAATAGTGTCTGCATGGAATTTGAATGCGATTTCCATTTAGATGTTTTGATTTCTGTACACTCCAAAGATGTGTGGCAGGTAAGTTAGCTACTATCAGTGATCTCATGATGTAGGTAAATAGCAGAATAAAAAAAGGTTTGTGGGAGAAAACAGGCTGTAAGAAAACATGGAGAAGGAAACGTAATTGATGAGATTGCAGTGATGGGAGCCAGCATTGGGCTGATGGGCCGTGGGCTCCTTCACAAGAGGCACAGTGGTTCAGCAGTTAGTGCAGCTCCCGTGCCGGGTTTGGATCTTGACTTTAGATGTCTTTTGTTCTGAGTGTACGGGTTCTGCCCTGTGACTGTATTGGTTTCTCCAGGGTACTCTGGTTTCCCAGTAACTTCCAAATATATGCTGATAGGGAATTCAACTACTGAAAATAAAATGCCCCTGGTACATGTGAGTTACAGGAGAAGCAGAGGGAAAATGATGGGTAAGTGTGAGAGAATAGCTTATTGGTAATTAAGTGAAGGAATGGGAAACCAATGGGAATGTCCAAGAGACAATGTAGATTTGGTGGTATGCATGACTTCCTTTTGTTGATTGTCTGTGTACCCTAAAGTGGCAGGAGACCTACGTGGGAGAGCTTTAAAGTGAAAAAGCTATTACACTAGGACAGTTCCACTCTCTTGACATCAGAGTCCAGGTCTAGTAGTAAGGGTAGTCATCACAGGCTCTGGTCTGCCTTGGTTAATCATGTGGATAATCATGATGTACTGGGGTGTGGCCACTTTCGCATTTATCAGCTACACGGAGCCACAGGTAAGAGCTGAATGAGGCATTGTTTGAAGTAGCAAATGAGAGAGCAACATCTTGCAGGATGGAAGCGATTTGGAAACTGCAAGTATTGTTGAGAGTGAGGCTAATTTGAGCCAATAAAAAGAAAGGCATAAGCAGAGCGGCCATTGTGTGAATGAACAGTGTTAGAATGTTTCGGTTTCAGCTCAACAAGCTTGATCGAGAACATCCAGAGGCTCTAAGTAAGTTTCTAGTAAGTTTTTTTTTCTCTGTTAGTACATAGTGCTCTGAGCAAGTGGTAGTTAGTGCTATGTTCCTTGTGTGAGATGTGGGAACATTGGGAAACCTCTAGTTCCCTAGTAACTACATCTGCGCAAAGTGGACCAAGCTGCTGCCGCTTAGAGACCGTGTGAAGGAACTGGCATTGCAGCTCCATGACCTTCAGCTCATGTCATGTGGGAGAAAGAAGAGTTGATAGATTGGCGCTCCAGAGAGGTAGTCACCCCTAGGTTGCAGAAGGCAGGTACCTGGGTGACTGTCAGGAGAGGGAAGGGGATAGGCAGTCAGTGCATAGTATACCCCTGGAGTTGTTGCCCTAAATAATAAGTATACTGCTTTGGATAATTTTGAGGGAAGGGTGTGGAAACAACCTACCAGGGAGAAGTCACAGCAAACGGGTCTCTGGCACTGAATCTGGCTCTGTGGCTTGAAAGGAAGGAGGGGAGAAGAGGAAAGCAATAGTGATAGGGGATTCAAAAATGTAAACACGGGGAAATCTGCAGATGTTCGATGCCTGACGCAGGGTCTCGGCCCAAAGCGTCGACAGCGCTTCTTCCTATGGATGCTGCCTGGCCTGCTGCGTTCCACCAGCTTTTTGTGTGTGTTGTGTGATAGGGGATTCCATAGTTAGGGGACCAGACAGGAGATTATGTGGATGTGAATAAGACACCCAGATGGTATTTTGCCTCCCAGGTGCCAGGGTCAGGGTTGTCTCAGATCGGGTCCCCAGCATTCTAAATAGTGAAGAGAACAGCCAGATGGCGCAGTACAAATTGGTACCAAAAGCAAAGGTAGGAAATGGAAGGAGGTCCTGAAGAGGGGATATAGGGATTTGAGTAGAAGGCTGAAAACAGGACCTCCAGGTTAGTAATCTCTGGATTGTCCCCTGTGCCACTTGCCAGTGAGAGGAAGAACAGGGTGGACGTGTGGCTGAGAAATTGGTGCAGGGAGCAGGGTTTCAGATTTATGGAACATTGGGATCTTTTCTGGGGAAGGTATGACCTATAAAAAACGGATGGGTTACACCTGAACCCGAGGGGGACCAATATCCTAGTAGGCAGTTTTGCTAGAGCTATTGGGGAGGGTGTAAACTAATTTGGCAAGAGGGATGGGAACAGAAGCAACAGTGTTGAGGAAGGACAGGAAGATGATGAGGCGAAATTGCAGTCAGTGGGATGAGCTGAAGTGGAACATGGGAGCAAAATCGAAAAGTGTGCTGAATACAGGACTGAAAGTGTTACATTTGAATGTGTGCAGTATACAGAATAAGATAGATAATCTTGTAGTGTAGTTAGAGATTGGCAGGTATGACCTTGTGGGCATCACTGACTCATGGCTGAAAGAAGATTATATCATATTTGGGAGCTTACCATCCAAGGATACAACTTGTATTGTAAGGATAGTAGATAGGCAGAGGGTGTGGGGTGATTCTGTTGGTTAAAAAATGAAAACAAATCCTTAGACAGAGGGGCATAGGATTCGAAGATGTAGAATCCTTGTGGGTTGAATTAAGAAACTGCAAGGATTAAAAGACCCTGATAGGAGTTGTATATAGACTTCCAAATAGTACCCAGAATGTGCTATACAAATTGCAAAGGAGATAGAAAATGTACGTTAAAGAAGGCAATGTTGTGATAGTCATGAGGGATTTCAATATGCAGGTAGATTGGGAAAATCAGATTGGAGCTGAATCCCAAGAGAGGAAATTTGTAGATTTCCCTACAAGTGGCTTTTTAGAGCAGGATGTGGTTGAGCCCACTAAAGAGAAAGGTGATTCTGGAGTGGATGTTGTGTAGTGAACCAAATTTGATTAGGGAGCTTTAGGTAAAGAAACCATTGAGAAGCAGTGATTGTAATAACATAGAATTCACCCTGTAGTTTGAGAGGGAGAACCTAAAATCATCATTACAGTGCTGTAAAGGGAATTACAGAGGAATGAGAGAGGAGTTGGTCAGGTCATATTTGATCGGAAGGTGACACTAGCAGGGATGATGGCAGAATAGCAATAGGTGCAGTTTCTGGGGACAGTTCAAAAAGTGCAGGATAGATACATGCCACAGATGAAGTATTCTAAAGGGAGGATGAGGCAATTGTGGGAGACAAGGGAAGTCAAAGACAGCATAAAAGTAAAGGAAAGGGCATACGATATTGCAAAAATTAGTGGAAAGTTACAAGATTCAAAAACCAGCAGAAGACAACTAAGAAGTCATTAGGAGAGAAAAGATGAAATATGAAGGGATGTTAGCCAATGTAAGAGATGATTCTAAAAGTTTTTCAAATATTTAAAGGTTAAAATAGAGGCAAGAGCTAGAAAATGACACTGGAGAGGTAGTAATGGTACAAAAAATAGTGGAGGAATTTAATAAGTATTTAGAATCAATCTTCACTATGGAAGACACCAGCAGAAATGACAGAAATTTGAAAGTGTCAGTAGATGGAAGTGAAATGTTATTGCCTGGGAAGATAAAAGGTCTGTGTTGTTGTGTGAATGAAGTTACCAGAGAAAACTACTGGTAGTTATGAAACAGCTTCTTTATTCAACAAAAAGAGACACAGCAGGCATCATATGGAGACTCTTTCAGTTGAAAGTTCTGTCTATGCCCAGCACTATACACATTCTATGTGTTAAAGATCAAAGACAATTTAGGACAAGTCAGACAAATCCAAATTTACAATCTTCCCACCATCACACTCAAAGCAAGCGTTAATCATCGTCTCATCCGTGGAATGGAATGTTGATTGGACTAGTGAATATGCATACAATCAGCTTTGTGCTTGTTTCCGTGTCTGCCGGGTCTATGAACTTATTGTTCAAAGCTGCATTTAAGATCAACTCCACAATCCATATTCAGATGTAAAGACTGGTGGACGAAGTTAGCTACTAAATGTGACAAACCCAGAAATCGCTCTAACAGTTTGAAGGTAATCACCTGAACCAGATGGACTACACCCCAGCATTCTGAAAGCGAGAGCTGAAGAGAATATGGAAGTATTAGTAGACTGGAAAATTGCAAATACTAAACCACCCTTCATCAAAGGAGAGAGGCAGGAGAAAGGAAACTAAAGGACAGTTAGCCTGACTTCAGTGGTTGGAAAGATGGTGGAGATCATTATTAAGGATGTGGTTTCGGGGTATTTGGAGGAACATGGCGAGATAGGCCAAAGTCAGCATGGTTTTCTTAAGGGGAACTCTTGCCTGGCTATTCTGTTAGAATTTTTTGAGAAAATTACAGGTAGGGTAGACAAAGGAGAGTCAATTAATGTTGTTTCCTTGGATTTTCAGAAGGCCTTTAACAAGGTGCCACACATAAGTCTGCTTAAGAGCTTATGGTTTTACAAGGAAAGTACTATCATAAATAGAAGATTGGCTAACTCGCAGGAGGCAAAGAGTGGGAACGTAGGGGGCCTTTTCTGCTTGGCTCTCAGTAACAAGTGGTGTTCTGTAGAGGCCAGTGTTAGAAAGGTTCACAAGAATTATTCTAGAAATGAAAGGGTTAACATATGAGGAGCTTTTGATGGCACTGGACTTTAGAAGAATGAGGGACAATATCTGTCAATATCAGACAATATAGAATACTGAAAGGTCTAGATAGAATGGATGTAGAAAGGATGGTTCTTACAGTGGGTGAGGTAAGGACCAGATGATACATCCTCAGTTTAGAAGCTGTCTATTTAGAACAGGGATAAGGAGGAAATTCTTTAGCCAGAGGGTAGTGAATCTGTATAATTCATTGCCACAGACAATGTGAAAGCCAAGTCATTGTGTATATTTATACTGGAAGTTGATAGGTTCTTGATCAGTAAGGGCATCAAAGGTTACAGGGATAAGGCAGAAGAATGTGGTTGTGAAGAAAATTGGATCAGTCATTATGGCATAGCAGACTCCATGGGTGCAATGGGCTAATTCTCCTCCTAGGTCTTGTGGTCTTATGGAGTGTCCAGTGGTGACCAAAGGTGATTAAGCTGCTCCCAAATGGGCACAATAAGACCCTTCAACAGAGATGGTACATCTCTCTAGACATGCCATACACTCCTGGCCTCCTCTTATGAAATAATGTTATTTAGATATCATTTTTCAATGGTGCAGGGAAAAGTTCTACTCTAGATGGCGCCTTCGTATTAAGAGAATGACCTGGAAGTACTGCTCAAACAATGTTCACAGATCATAAACACACCGATGTCTACAAATGCTAGAAATCCAAGGCAATGCACACAACATACTGGGGGAACTCAGCAGGTCAGGCAACATCTATGGAAATGAATAAACAGACAATTTTTCTGACCAAGACCCTTCTTCAGCACTGGAAAGGAGGGGAGAAGATGCAGTGATTAAAAAAAGGTGGGGGAAGAGAAAGGAGGACAGCTAGAAGGTGATAGATGAAGCCAGGCAGGTAGGAAAGTTAAAGGGCTGGAGAGAAAAGAATCTGATAGAAGAGGAGAGTGGACTATATGGGGAAAAGGAAGGAAGAGGGGACCTGTGGGAGGTGATAGGCAAGTGAGAAGAGGTAAAAAAGTGAGAGTGGGAAATACAAGAAGAGAGGAAAGGGAGTCATTTTTTTTTATCAACCAGAAGGAGAAATCGATAGTCATGTCATCAGCTTTGAGTCTACCCAGATTAAATATAAAGTTTTGCTCCTCCACCCCGAGTGTGGCCTCACTGTGGCACAAGAGGAGGTGATGGCTCAACATATCAGAATAGAATGGGAACACGAATTAAAATGTTTGGCCACTGGGAAGTTTCATTTCTGTCGGAGGAAGCACAGGTGCTTGACAAAGTGGTCCCCTAATTTACAATAGGTCTTACCAATATAGAGAAAGCCACATCTGCAGCACAGGGCACAATGGACTACACCAGCAGATTCGCAGGTGAAGTCTTGCCCCACCCAGAAGGACTTTTTGGGACCCTGAATGGAGGTAAAGGAGGATGTGAATGGGTAGGTGTAGCACTTAGGCCACTTGTAAGGATAAGTGCCATGAGAGAAGTTAGAGGGGAGGGACGAATAGGCAAGGGAATTCCTGCAGAAAGTGAAGAGAGGAGGGGAGGTAAAGATATGTTTGGTGGTAAGATCCCTTTGGGGATGGCAGATGTTGCAGAGGATGATGTGTTGGATGTGGAGGCTCATGGGATGGTAGGTAAGGATAAAATGAACTCTACTCCTATTAAGGTAGTGGGACAATGGGGTTAGAGTGGATGTCCAAGAAATGGAGGAGATGAGGATGGTATCAATGGTGGAAGAAGGAAATCCCTGTTCTTTGATGAAGGAAGACATCCTTGACATCGTGGAAAGGAAGGCCACATCCTGGAAACAGATGCTGTGGAGATGAAGGTACTGAGAAAAGGGAAGAGCATTTTTACAGGAGTCAGGGTGGGAAAAGGTATAGTCAAGGTAACCATGGGAATCAGGCGATTAACCAAGAAATAACTGAGCCTTGTAAGAATGGAAAGGTAGTTGTCATGGGGGATTTTAATTTCCACATAGATTGGGTGAATCAGGTCGGTCAAGGAAGCCTTGAGGAGGACTTCATAGAATGCATCCGTGATGGCTTTCTTGAGCAACATGTTCTTGAACCTACAAGGGAAAATGTTATCTTAGATCTAGTCCTGTGTAATGAGACAAGTAAAATTAACGATCTTGTAGTCAGGGATCCTCTTGGAAAGAGTGATCATAGTGTGATTGAATTTTGCATACAGATAGAGGGTGAAATAGTTAGATCTAAAACTAGTGTATTATGCTTGAACAAGGGAGATTACAATGGGTTGAGGGAGGAGTTGGCTAATGTGGATTGGGAGCACAGGCTATTTGGTAGGACAGTTGAGGAACAATGGAATACCCTCAAAGAGACTTTTCACAGTGCTCAACAAAAGTATATTCCAGTCAAAAGTAAGGACAGTAAGCGTGGGGAGAGCCAGCCTTGGATACCTAAGGAAATAAAAGATAGTATCAAATTAAAAGCCCGTGTACAGAGTCGCAAAGACTGGAGGATTGGGAAAACTTTAAAAAACAACAAAGAACAACCAAATAAGAAATGAGGAAAGGGAAGATAGAGTATGAAAGTAAATTAGCACAAAATTTACAAACAGATAGCAGAAGTTTTTACAAATGTATAAGGTGGAAGAGGGTGGTTAAAGTCAATGTAGGTCCCTTGGAAGACAAGAAGGGGAAATTGATATTGGGTGATAAGGAAATGGCTGAGGCATTGAACAACAATTTTGTATCAGTCTTCACAGTGGAGGACATGTCTAATATGCCAAAGAAGGATGTTATGGACGAAATGGGAGGAGAGGACCTCAATAAAATCACTGTCACTAAAGAGATATTGATGAGCAAACTAGAGGGTCTGAAGGTAGATAAGTCCCCTGGTCCTGATGGGATGCATCTCAGGGTGCTGAGGGAATTGGTGGAGGTTATAGTCGACGTGTTGGTAATTGTTTACCAAAACTCTCTAGACTCTGGGCAGGTCCTGGCGGATTGGAAGACAGCAAATGTTATGCCACTTTTTAAAAAAGATGTAGGCAAAAGACGGGCAACTATAGGCCAGTTAGCTTAACATCTGTAGTTGGGGAAAATGCTTGAAGCTGTCATTAAGGAAGAAATAGTGAAACATTTAGAAAGGAGTGGTTCCATTGGACATATGCAGCATGGATTCAGAAAGGGCAGGAACTGTTTGACAAACTTACTGGAGTTCTTTGAGGACGTAATGAGTGCAGTGGATAGAGGGGAACAGGTGGATCTGGTATACTTGGATTTCCAGAATGCGTTCGATAAGGTGCTGCACAAGAGACTTATGAATAAGGTACAGATGCATGGAGTCGGAGGAGGATTATTGGCATGGATAGTGGAATGGTTAACTGATAGAAAGCAGAAAGTTGGTATAAATGGGTGTTTCTCCAGCTGGCAGTCAGTGGTGAGTGGGATGGCCGCAGGGGTCAGTGCTGGGCTCGCATTTACAATTTACATTGATGATTTGGAAGAAGGGACTGAGTATAGCATTACAAAATTTGCTGCTGACACTAAACTGAGTGGAAAAGAAAATTGTTCAGAGGATGTGGAGAGTCTGCAGAGGGATATAGATAGGTTAATTGAGAGGGCCAAGGTCTGGCAGATGGAATACAACTTTGATAAATGTGAGATCAACCACTTTGGAAGCAATAATAGAAAAGCAGATTATTATTTAAATGGTGAAAGATTGCAGCATTCTGTTGTACAGAGGGACTTGGGAGTGCTTGTCCATGAATCGCCAGAAGTTGGCTTGCAGGTACAACAGATTATTAAGAAAGCGAATGGAATGCTGGCCTTCATTGCTAGAAGGACTGAATTCAAGAGCAGGGAGGTCATGCTGTAACTATACAGGGTACTGGTGAGGCTGCACCTGGATTACTGCGTGCAGTTCTGGTCTCCATACTTGAGGATGAATAAACTGGCATTGGAGGCAGTGCAGAAGAGGTTCACCAGGTTGATTCCAGGGATGAAGGGTTTAACCTATGAGGAGAGATTGAGTCGCCTGGGATTATACTCTCTGGAATTCAGAATGAGAGGTGATCTTATAGAAACATACAAAATTTTGAAAGGGATAGATAAGATAGAAGTAGGAAAGTTGTTTCCATTGGTAGGTGAGACTAGAACTAGGGGACATTGCCTCAAGATTCAGGCGAGAAGATTTAGGACAGAGATGAGGAGAAACTGTTTTTCCCAGAGGGTGGTGAATCTGTGGAATTCTCTGCTCAGGGAAGCAGTTGAGGCTTCGTCACTAAGTATATTTAAGAAACATTTAGATAAATTTTTACACAGTAGGAGAATTAAGGGTTATGGGGAAAAGGCAGGTAGATGGAGCTGAGTTTACCAGGTAGATGGAGCAGACCAGCCATGATCTTATTGAATGGCGGGGCAGGTCCGATGAGCCGGATCACCTTCTCCTGCTCCTATTTCTTATGTTCTTATCAGTAGGTTTGTAGAAGATGTTGATAGATGGTTTGTCTCCAGAGATGGAGACAGAGAGATCTAGAATAGGGGAGGGAGGTATCAGAAATGTACCAAGTGAACGCAAGGGCAGGGTGTAAGTTAGAGGCAAAGTTGATGGAATGGCTAAGCTCAGTATTAATGCATGAAGCAGCATCAATGCAATGCAGTGGAGGAGGAGTTGGGGAGCATTACCAGGGAAGGCTTGGAACATGGATCGTTCTAGGTAGCCAATGAAAAGGTGGGCATAGCTGGGGCCCATGTGGGTGCCCTTGGATCGGAGAAAGTGGGAGGAGAGGAAGGAAAAATTGTTGAGGGTGAGGACCAATTCTGCTAGATGGATGAGGGTGGTGGTGAAGTGGAACAGATTTGTTCTTTTATTGAGAAAGAAGCGGAAAGCTTTAAGGTGCTGTGGTGGGATTAGAAGGGTATAGGGAATAGACAATCATGGTGAAAATAAGGGGTGGTCATGGCAAGGGAATGAAAGTTAGTGAGGAGGTTGAGAACATGAGTTCAGTGGAACAAGAGCAGGCAGAGACAGTGGGCCTACCTGGAGAGTTAGGTTTATAGATCTTTTGTAGGAGGTAGAAGTAAGGGAATTATCAATTTGGTAGCTGTGAATGGGACTTCTCCAGGGGTGTTCACAAATACCACAGTTATTAAGATGTAACACAAATCTGCACATTTTTTCATGATGAAGGGATGCTGAATGAATGACTTGAATCATGCTGCATCCCTTCTCTCCGCTGTTAGTCTCAACATTGCCGCAAAAAACATAGTTTCATATTGTAATAAAATTGTTCAGTTCACACTGTTACTATACACTTGTGGGACTGTAGTTATTTCATTCAGTAGGGATTCATATTGCTGTGATTTATGGTCCAGATTCAACTCAGACATGGTTTACACGTTTGTAAATGATATGGAGATTGGTCATGTGATTGAAAGCCAGAAAGAAAATTGTAGAAAAAAATTAGCCATGTGAGTGAAAAAGAGGCAAATAGAATTCAATCCTGAGACATGTGAAAATATTTGAAAAGGGAACAGTGGGCAAATGTACAGAGAATTCTTGGGTATCAGACATTTGGGGAGCATGTTCACATATCTCTGAAGTTTGTGGGTTAGGCTGTTAAATTGTTAACAAAGGCAAACAAGATATTTTCCATTATGGAGACTCGCAGCAAAAGAACATGATGCTCATTGCTATAATTGTATAAAATGTTAGTGAGGCTGCAATAGGGATAGATATGCAGTTCTTCGATGATGTCATCAGTGACAGTACAAAGCTTTATGAGGATCTTACTAATGTTGAAGAATGCTGGTTATGATGAGAAACTGACTAGAATGGGCTATCTTACTTTCAAGCAGAGGACGGAGGGAAATTTGATAGAGGTGTACAAAGTTATGAGTGGCCTAGACATGATGAAAAAGAAGTACAATTTTCCTTACTATAGAAGTCAATAACTAGAGAAGTCTGATGGGAATGTAATTGAGGTTTATGAAACGGGGATGGATCTAGGAGGGAAAATCCTATTTCCCTTAGAGACGTCAGTAACTTGGAGGGAGAACTTTCCTCACCCAATGAGCACAGTAAGTGTTAATTTACAATAGAAGTAAGAAGCTAGAAGAGTCAGAGCCACATCACATTTATATTCCTATGCTTCGAGTAAGCACTTGATATGCATAACTTATAAGGTCACAGATACAAAGTTGCACTACATTAGGTAGCATCTTTTCTCTGTTGCCTTGGGCTTGGGTCAAATGTGTTTCTTTCTTTGCCCTAAATTTCCATGATTCTCCAAGTGCAAGAGCATATAATGCTCAGTCTTGGGAGACCGAGAAAGGGACAAGAGAAACTCAGATAATTACTAGCTTGCTTCAACCGATTTTTTTTTTTTCTCTCTCTTCTTTCTTCTATCATTTCTATCCTTCTCTCTCTTTCCCTCAGCTGTTCACCGTAAATAGCCCCTGGAATGTAGTTGAGTGCTAGAATCTGGAGGAAGTTGAGTCATGTGAGGAGAATAAAATGGAATGAATGCAGGATTAGTGTAAATAGTGCTTAACTGTTGGCTTGGACTTGTCGGACCAAATAACCATTTTAATTGCTATATAATTCAATTACTCTAATTCATTCCTTCTTTCTCTCTTTATTTTTCTCACTATATTCATTCAAATTTTAATTCAACTATTTTTTTTCTTTTTTGGTTCATAAGCATTCTTTTAAATGTCACTAAATTACACTCAAATGCTATAGTTTAGAAGGCCTCTGAAAAATAGGAGATCCACGTTCCTTGATTTTTAATTAAATGCAACTTTAAAATTAAACAAGCTGGTAGTTTAAGAAAGAAATCTCATGCACATTGCTCTCCACAGATTCAAGTCTAAGATGTCAAAAAAAAGAGATCTGAAGGTATCAGGCTAAAAATTACTCGTGCTGGAAATGCTTAACAGACATTTATGAAATACTCCTGTGAGCAGCATTAAAAGGTAGATTACTTATTTTAAGTAAATAAAGTTAACCTGGTCCACCTTTTTATGTAATGATGAAATTAGCAAAATGAATCACTGTCTTTCACTGCAATAATTTACACGTATTAACTGGCTGCAAATACATTCAGCAGGTCTAAAAGTTGAGTAATTTAAGTAAATGAATTCCTTTAATTTCTCACTTTTTTTCAAATCCCTTAATGACTGTGATTAGTGCCATCTGTTCTTTTAGGCAGTATCCTGGGACTTCCATTCCAGTTGTGTGGGTTTTGGGGTACCCAATCGGAATATGAGGTAGCATGTTCCCTCTGTGTCTTCCACGGCTTTCTGTGTGCTCCTTGTGTATGGTTACTAGGTTCTAAATGCTCCTTCCCCATTATGAATGCTCTCAAAAGTTAATGGGGACATTGGTCTCCAAGGAAGCTTTGAGTGCTTTGTTGAATATTTTCATCAGTCTCTTCCCATAACAGAAGTGAGAATACCATGTGTTTCAGGAGTTTGACACTGTGTGTGTGAACCTTACAGCCAGCCCAATGTAGCCAACTGAGAGTAACCATAGTCTCAATGGCAGAGATATTGGTCTGGAAGAGGACTCAAATGTTGGTTTTCTTTACCTTTCAATGAACTAGGAGGGGTTTTCAGAGGCTGGGCCATTCCTCTGCTCTTACAGACCTCTGAGATTCCTCTACTCTCCCTATCTGGCATTTTAAAATCCATGATTTTATCAACTCCTCCACTGGTATCGATCAACTGCCTAGATCCTAAACTCCAGAATTATCTCCTAAACCTGTTTGCCTCACTTTCTCCTTTAATATATGCTTGAAAGCAACCTCCTTGATCAAGGTTTTGCTCATCCTTAGTATGTCTACACTGTCAAATTTTCTGTGAATCTACTCAGGATTTTTTTTTTACTACGTTAAAGGTCCTATATAAATGCAAGTTGCAGTTAATAGCTTACAACAGGGTTTCACAACTGGAGTTCTGCGAGAGGTCATGATTTAAAAAAAACGAACTTCATACAATGTGTAAGGCTAGCACTCACAGTGGTGGGCAGTGACTGAGCAGCCTTGTTGGCAATCTCGTTAGCGGTCTCTCAGCCCAGTATGGCAATGCGCAGTAGGACCGTATTTAATTGGTTGAATCCATTCTTAGTTTTAGACACTAGAAAAAGGAGGCCGTTGAACTTTGTACACATTGTGTGAAGTGCTTTTTCCAAGCATTGAACGGATTTGCCCAACTTAGGCTGTGATGTCAGCCTCACCCTCCTGAATTACCTCCCCCAACTTCCCCTTACATACCACCGACTGATTTATGGGAGCGAACAAACTCTACTGGTGTGGTAGAAAACTGAGGGAACTTATCATTCTCTAAAGAAGGAATTTTACAGACACAAGGGATACAAGGAGAAGACAAGAGATTAGAGCTGAGAGGAAAATTGGATCAGTCTTGATGAAATGGTGTAGCAAACACGATGGTGGGAAGGACCTAATTCTGTTCCTATACCTTATAGTCTTATGGTCAATATCACTTTAAAAGCAAGGTTCCCTGAACGTTTTATCTTTACATTTTATTCTGACAGGCATGCACAAGCATTGTACTCTCAAAATTTCACTTTTGAAGGCCTCCTACTCATCAAGTACACATTTTCCTGCCAGAACCTTTCTGATACCATAAAATTGGCCTTCCTCTAACTTAGAATCTCAACCCAAGAACCAGACCTGTCCTTTTACATATTTACTTTGAAACTAATGACAACATGATCACCAAATGTAAAGTGTACGCCTACACATACTTCTGTCACCTGCCCTGACTCATTCCCTAATAGCAGATTAATCAGCATCCACTTTCATTGGGACTTCTCTGTACTGAGTAAAGAAATATTCCTGAACACACTTAACAAATTCTATCCCATCTGGTCCTTTTACAGTATGGGAGTTGCAGTAAATAAGCGGAAAGTTAAAAATCACCTACTGTAACAACCCTATGTTTCTTACAACAGTCTGCAATCTCTCTACAAATTTGTTTATCAAAATCCCGTGGACTATTGCATGGTAATATCGTCCCATTAGCGTGATCATACATTTCTTATTCATCAGTTCCTCCCATAAAGTCTCTCTAGATGAGTTCTCCAGTCTGACCTGACTGAACACTGATGTGACGTTTTCCCTGACTGGTAATACCACCTCTCCCCTTTAATCTCTCCCACCTTGTCAATATACAATTTCTTACCATAATTTATAGGTTTTTAAAACTATATATATATATATATAGCTATGTACTGCTGCCACAAAACAACAAATTTTATGACACACCCCAGTGATATTAAACCTGATTCCAGTTCTGAAACTTGTTTTTGAGGCTTCCAGTCCATTTAAGGCCAGGAGCAACAACAATGGTCTTGATGATAGAATCTCAACTTCAATACTAAAAGGGGTGCTTCAAATATGATGTATGATATGTGATGTGTGATGCTATGGCTTTTAAAAGTGTTTCTGTCTGATGTCTATCTGTCACTGTTGTCGGCATATGTCACATGCTACATATGGCATGTGTCACAGGTTGAAGCAATTGCAGCTAAGGGGTGTTGAACAAGTTGTCAGAGACTACATTGCATTTCATAAATATGTCTTCCCTAACATTGGAAGGGTGAATTTAAGATAAAGAAAATGGAGTTAGAATTTTCTAAGCCAACATGTCAAGAAATACCTTTAATTGTATTTGCCAGCCTGTTATGATTAAATATTTTGTCAGTATTTTGTAAGCATTAAAAACAGTTCTAAATGAAAGTCAAAAATGTTAACGAACCTAAAAACTCCCAGAGCATTGTGATGCCAGAAATAATTCCTATGTTTATCCTTGTGTTATTATGGGATATGCACTAAATATTTTGCAGAGAAGGGAAATTAAAATGTAACACTTTGGATGTTTTCCATAAAGAAAACATGGGGCATATTCTGCTGAGGTTAATTGAAAACAATTTGGATTCCATTTATCAAATGAAATAACATTTTTGTTTGTGGCATTGTCTTATTCATTCCTCCATACCACCTTCAAACATGCTATACATAATCCTGATTCCTGCGTTCAATCCTTTCAATAAACCAGGCAGCATCCTTCTCTCTTTGAGACAGCCAACATTGTGAATGACCCTCTGCCCAGGCACCTGCACCTTTAGTAGGAAATATCTTATTGCACAGTCACCTGCTCCTTTAAAACCTCATTAACTAATTTTCCACACTTACTGAAATTTACCCTTGATTTTCACTTATTTTTGATTCTGAAAACTGCCTCCTTTCCCCTTTTCGTTTTGGAAGCTCATAAATGTCTCATCACCTTCCAGGACTGTCCCAAACACTTTTGATCAGAGCCTTCCAGGCAGCTTTTAGTTTTCTTACTGTAACATCTTAAACACTGTGTATATTCTGGCCAATGCATTGCAATCAGTGTGTAATTGAAATGTGTGGACAGGATGCTTACAGACGTAATTGGTGGCTGTTTGACTCTCTCAGGAATTTGTTCAGGGCTGAGTGGAATCTGAGTAAATCAATCACAGATCCTTGAAGGAATGAGAATACTAACAGCCTTCTCTGTTTGTTTCTCTGTTTATGTTCACTGACCTCAAAACCCTTAAATCAGTTTTGTAAGTTAATATGAACATGTTTGTTTGCAACTTCACTTTCACTATTTTTCCAAAGGTCTTACCAATTTATTCTAACAAGACTATGGCCTCCACTTCAGCTGAACACACTTAACATTCATATAAATTATGTCACAGTGTAGTTTCAAGGTGAGAGTTCGCATTACAATTTAAACCAGACTTGTATATTGCTATAGTGACAGTAACTAGGCAACATTAACTGCATCACAGGGCTCAGCATCAAGATCCATTTTAATAACTATCTGCGAACAAGAATTGAGAGTAAGTTTGAGATTGCTTCAAATTTATTTTCTCATTTATTTTTTCTATTCCTTGCTTGAGATTTTCATAAAATACTTTTGGAAAGAAATATTCATCTTACTGATGATACTGAAGGGAATTGGTACATGACACATCAGGCCATCACAGATGTTGTCAACTCCTCCATCCACAGCCCCAACAGGCACAGCACAGATCCAATACACAATGCACACCAGTTCAGCAGACGCTGCATAACCCTGCCATCCACTTTTCAATCCCATCTGCACATCTACAGCATGTACTACAACTCCCAAGTCACAATTCCATTCCTGGAGTACTATCCGAATCCCACTGTACAATCCCATCCTCAATGAACAATCATTCCCCAAATATACAATCTTATTCCCAATGTACAATCCCAAGCTCACTACACAAACCCATTCCCATCGTATGGTCACTCCCGATTGTACAAATCTATTCTCACTGTGCAGTCCAACCCCACCCCTCCACCTGATCATACAATTATTGTTCTGGCAATGTAAAGGATAAAACATTTTTCTACAATTACTGTCTAAATCTGAATGTCCTGCACTAAAATTGGTGGAGATAAGAAGAGCTCTCTACAAGGCACAATCCTCGAATAGCACATAATATACTCTACATTAGTGACAGATAGAACCAGGACTCAAGCCACACAACACACTGCAGGTCACGTGCCACGTGTCATGGAACTTTCATCACATATTAAATGTTCCAGGCCTACATCATACATCAGATATGTATGTACATAACATACATTACATGGATCTATGAACACATCCACATTATTACATTTTAGCACTAATATTATTTTGTAATTTAGCACTATTATTTGTATTGTTGCTGCAGATCAGTAAATTCCACATCAGATAAGATAGTGATAATAAACCTAATTCTGATCCTGATTAGTCACAAATTACATGTCCTGCATTACGCAGGACAAATTATATGCCATGTCATGAGATATTTATTGAGTGCCAACTACAGCAAAGCTTGGACACGGTTGCACAGCACAATCAGTCATCAAATATGAGACCAGAACTACAAACACAGAGCAAGAGAAACATGTTGCTTCAGCTCCCTCGGCTGCCAGAGTCAGGAAGTACTTCAAACTGATGTTATCATTTATTCCATAAGGAATAACAGTTTAAAGTATAATGCGAAATGAGAATCATTGGACTAAGCTATGGACATAAGACCTCTCACTGCCATGGGCGGAAGTTCCCACTTGCTTCAAAAAGGCAACAATTATACCAGTGCCAAAGAAGAATAATGTGGGCTGCCTTAATGACTATCACCCAGTAGCACTCACATCGACAGTGATGAAATGCTTTGAGAGGTTGGTCATGACTAGACTGAACTCTTGCCTCAGCAAGGACCTGGACCCATTGCCATTTGCCTATCGCCACAATAGGTCAACGGCAGACACAATCTCAGTGGCACGCCACACGGCTTTAGACCACCTGGACAACACAAACACCTATGTCAGAATGCTGTTCATCGACCATAGCTCAACATTTAATACCAACATTCCCACAATCCTGATGGAGAAGTTGCAGAACCTGGGCCACTGTACTTCCCTCTGCAATTGGATTCTCGACTTCCTAACCAGAAGACCACAATCTGTGTGGATTGATGAAAACATATCCTCCTCACTGACTATCAACACCGGCGCACCTCAGAGGTGTGTGCTTAGCCCACTGCTCTACTCTCTATATACACATGACTGTGTGGCTAGGCATAGCTCAAATACCATCGATAAATTTGCTGACAATACAACCATTGTTGGTGGAATCTCAGGTGGAGTCGAGAGGGCGTACAGGAGTGAGAAATGCCAACTAGTGGAATGGTGCCACAGCAACAACCTGGCACTCAACATCAGTAAGACGAAAGAGCTGATTGTGGACTTCAGGAAGGGTAAGACGAAGGAACACATACCAATTTTCATAGAGGGATCAGAAGTGCAGAGAGTGAGCAATTTCATTTTCCTGGGTGTCAAGATCTCTGAGGATCTAACCCAGTTCCAACATATCAATATAGTTATACAGAAGGCAAGACAGTGGCTGTACTTTATTAGGAGTTTGAAGAAATTTGACATGTCAACAAGTACACTCAAAAACTTCTATAGTTGTACTGTGGAGAGCATTCTGACAGGTTGCATCACTGTCTCGTATGGAGGGGCTACTGCACAGGACTGGAAGAAGCTGCAGAGGGTTGTAAATCTAGTCAGCTCCATCTGGGGTACAAGCCTACAAAGTACCCAGGACATCTTTAGGGAGCAGTGACTCAGAAAGGCAGCGTCCATTATTGAGGACCTCCAGCACCCAGGGCATGCCCATTTCTCACTGTTACCATCAGGTAGGAGGTACAGAAGCCTATACCTCAGTATTTCTGTTTTTGCACATTTTTAAATCTATTATTATTTTCAATCTAATTGATTTACTTGTTTATTATTATTTTTTTATTTTATTTATTATTATTATTATTATTTCTCTGCTAGATTATGTATTGCTTTCAACTGCTGCTGCTAAGTTAACAAATTTCATGTCACGTGCTGGTGATAATAAGCCTGATTCTGATTCTGACATAGCAGCAGAATTAGGCCATCTGCCCCATCAAGTCTGCTCCGCCATTTAATTATGGCTGATCTTTTCTTTGTCTCAACCCCAGTTCCCGGCCTTCTCCCCACAACCCTTGATGCCATGTCCAATCAAGAATCTATCAATCTCTGCCTTAAATATACATAATCCCAATCCACTGTACATCACATCCAAATCACCAGCAGCTCCTTCTGGTCCCTCCGTACTGATGTGGTGATCAAGAAAGCACATATACAGAGTTCATATTCGTTCTTAAGCACATAAGAAGATCCAGCTTGTCCATGAGGATTCCCTTGAACTTCTATGGTTGTGCTATATGAAGTATCCCAAAAGTTTGCATTTCAGCCTGGAATGGCAACTGCTCTGTTCTGGACTGATCTGATCCTGCAGTGAGTGGTAAACACTGCCCGGTCCTTTGGAGGCTCATCTTAACCCTCCATCCAGTCTATTCTCACAGTGGGTGTGTTGCATAAAAAGAGCTAACAACATCAACAAGAAATCCTACCAATACATACAAAGTGCTGGAGGCACTCAGCAAGCCGGGCAGCGTCTACGGAAAAGAAAAAGCAGTCAATGTTCAGGCCAAGATCCTTCATCAGGACTGATGAAGTGTCTCAGCCTGAAAAGTCAGCTATTTACTCTTTTCATAGATACTGCCTGGCCTGCTGAATTCTTCTGGCATTTTGTCTATGTCGTTTGGATTTCCAGCATCTGCAGATTTTCTCCTGTTTAAGAATTCTCTTCTTTCACTTTTGCCTTTCAGAAGATATAGGGGCTTAAAAGTCTAGAGTTAATAAAACAATGAGTGTCACAGCCAAGATCAATTAATTAATCTGAGGCCCACATTTTCAAAATGCATCTGTGGATAATAAACTGATTAATTTAGACAACAGGATCATGGATTCCTGGCAAAATAGAACAAATTCTGTTAGTTCAGAACTCTTGATAGATATCGAAGGCCAGTTTGACCATCCTTCCACGGGCATACACATACACTGCTTCTGCCGTCCCTCATTGTTGGATTTTCTCATACAGCATTTCACTTTACTATCACAGTAAAAACATGAAGATGTATTTAAGAATATGTGTTATTAAGGTTATTGAAACATTAGTTTACCTCTCCAAGAAATCTGACAGATTATGTCTGACATATTGAGTGTTCCAGTATTTTCTATTCCTTCAAATTTCCAGCATCTCCACAATTTTAAGTTTTAAGAAGTTACTAAATTATGTATATGGCTCAGCATGAGTAAAAGGTGCAATAACTTTAAATGTGCACCATTCTCCAGAGTTCCCTTCATCCAAGAAGCAGCTAGTCCTCACTTAACACTTCTAGCTGAAAACACAATTTGAAGTTATGTGTCTCTTAAGACCCTAAAGGCAGCTAATCTAATTAAGCAATATTGCATAACCAATGCAGGGGGGAAGTTTCACAGTGGTATAGAGTTAACATGTTAAATAAAGGCTAGTAATCTTCACAAGAATTAAAAATAGAAACATAGAAAATAGGTGCAGAAGTAGGCCATTCGGCCCTTTGAGCCTGCACCGCCATTCAATATGATCATGTCTGATCATCCAACTCAGAACCCTGCACCTGCTTTCTCTCCATACCCCCTGATCCCTTTAGCCACAAGGGCCGTATCTAACTTCCTCTTAAGTATAGCCAATGAACCGGCCTCAACTGTTTCCTGTGGCAGAGAATTCCACAGATTCACCACTCTCTGTGTGAAGATGTTTTTCCTCATCTCGGTCCTAAAAGGCTTCCCCTTTATCCTTAAACTGTGACCCCTCGTTCTGGACTTCCCTAACATCAGAAACAATCTTCCTGCATCTAGCCTGTCCAATCCCTTTAGAATTTTGTACGTTTCAATAAGATCCCTCCTCAATCTTCTAAATTCCAGTGAGTATAAGCCTAGTCGATCCAGTCTTTCTTCATATGAAAGCCCTGCCATCCCAGGAATCAATCTGGTGAACCTTCTCTGTACTCCCTCTATGGCAAGAATGTCTTTCCTCAGATTAGGGGACCAAAACTGCACACAATATTCCAGGTGCGGTCTCACCAAGACCTTGTACAACTGCAGTAGAACCTCCCTGCTCCTGTACTCAAATCCTTTTGCTATGAATGCCAACATACCATTTGCCTTTTTCACCATCTGCTGTACCTGCATGCCCACCTTCAATGACTGGTGTACAATGACACCCAGGTCTCGTTGCATCTCCCCTTTTCCTAAATGGCCGCCGTTCAGATAATAATCTGTTTTCCTGTTCTTGCAACCAAAGTGGATAACCTCACATTTATCCACATTAAATTGCATCTGCCATGAATTTGCCCACTCACCTAACCTATCCAAGTCACCCTGCATCCTCTTAGCATCCTCCTCACAGCTAACACCGCCGCCCAGCTTCGTGTCATCTGCAAACTTAGAGATGCTGTATTTAATTCCCTCGTCTAAATCATTAATATATATTGTAAACCACTGGGGTCCCAGCACTGAGCCTTGCAGTACCCCACTAATCACTGCCTGCCATTCTGAAAAGGTCCCGTTTACTCCCACTCTTTGCTTCCTGTCTGCCAACCAATTCTCTATCCACATCAATACCATACCCCCAATACCGTGTGCTTTAAGTTTGCACACTTATCTCCTGTGTGGGACCTTGTCAAAAGCCTTTTGAAAATCTAAATATACCACACCCACTGGCTCTCCCCTATCCACTCTACTAGTTACATCTTCAAAAAATTCTATAAGATTTGTCAGACATGATTTTCCTTTCACAAATCCATGCTGACTTTGTCTGATGATTTCACCTCTTTCCAAATGTGCTGTTATCACATCTTTGATAACCGACTCTAGCATTTTCCCCACCACCGATGTCAGACTAACCAGTCTATAATTCCCCGGTTTCTCTCTCCCTCCTTTTTTAAAAAGTGGGGTTACATTAGCCACCCTCCAATCCTCAGGAACTAATCCAGAATCTAAGGAGTTTTGAAAAATTATCACGAATGCATCCACTATTTCTTGGGCTACTTCCTTAAGCACTCTGGGATGCAGACCATCTGGCCCTGGGTATTTATCTGCCTTTAATCCCTTCAATTTACCTAACACCCTTTCCCTACTAACATGTATTTCCCTCAGTTCCTCCATCTCACTAGACCCTCGGTCCCTTACTATTTCCGGAATATTATTTATGTCCTTCTTAATGAACCAAAGTAGTTATTCAATTGGTCTGCCATGTCTTTGTTCCCTATGATCAATTCACATGTTTCTGACTGTAAAGGACCTACATTTGTCTTGACCAATCTTTTTCTTTTCACGTATCTTTACAGTCAGTTTTTATGTTCCCTGCCAGCTTTCTCTCATAATCTTTTTTCCCTTTCCTAATTAAGCCCTTTGTCCTCCTCTGCTGGTCTCTGAATTTCTCCCAGTCCTCAGGTGTGCTGATTTTTTTTGCTAATTTATATGTTTCTTCTTTGGACTTGATACTATCCCTAATTTCCCTTGTCAGCCATGGGTGCACTACCTTCCCTGGTTTATTCTTTTGCCAAACTGGGATGAACAATTGTTGTAGTTCATCCATGCGATCTTTAAATGCTTGCCATTGCATATCCATCGTCAACCCTTTAAGTATCATTTGCCTGTCTATCTTAGCTAATTCATGTCTCATACCTTCAAAGTTACCCTTCTTTAAGTTCAGAACCTTTGTTTCTGAATTAACTATGTCACTCTCCATCTTAATGAAGAATTCCACCATATTATAGTCACTCTTACCCAAGGGGCCTCGCACGACAAGATTGCTAACTAACCCTTCCTCATTGCTCAATACCCAATCTAGAATGGCCTGCTCTCTAGTTGGTTCCTCGACATGTTGGTTCAGAAAACCATCCTGCATACATTCCAAGAAATCCTCTTCCTCAGCACCCTTACCAATTTGGTTCACCCAATCTATATGTAGATTGAAGTCACCCATTATAACTACTGTTCCTTTATTGCACGCATTTCTAATTTCCTGTTTAATGCCATCCCCAACCTCACTACTACTGTTAGGTGGCCCGTACACAACTCCCAACAGCATTTTCTGCCCCTTAGTGTTATGCAGCTCTACCCATATCGATTCCACATCCTCCAGGCTAATGTCCATCCTTTCTATTGCGTTAATCTCCTCCCTAACCAGCAATGCTACCCCACCTCCTTTTCTTTCCTGTCTATCCCTCCTGAATATTGAATATCCCTGGATGTTGAGCTCCCATCCTTGGTCACCCTGAAGCCATGTCTCTGTGATTCCAACTATATCATATTCATTAATAACTATCTGCACATTCAATTCATCCACCTTGTTACGAATGCTCCTTGCATTGACACACAAAGCCTTCAGGCTTGTTTTTACAACACTCTTAGCCCTTATACAATTATGGTGAAAAGTGGCTCTTTTTGCCTGCCTGCCACTTTTACTTTTCACCTTACTACTTTTTACTTCTACCCTCATTTTACACCCCTCTGTCTCTCTGCACTTGTTCCCATCCCCCTGCCACATTAGTTTAAATCCTCCTGAACAGTAGTAGCAAACGCTCCCCCTAGGACATTGGTTCTAGTCCAGCCCAGGTGCAGACCGTCCTGTTTATACCAGTCCCACCTCCCCCAGAACTGGTTCCAATGGCCAGAAATTTGAATCCCTCCCCCTTGCACCATTTTTCAAGCCACGTATTCATCTGAAATATCCTCCTATTTCTACTCTGACTAGCATGTGGCACTGGTAGTAATCCAGAGATTATTACCTTTGTGGTCCTACTTTTTAGTTTATCTCCTAACTCCCTAAATTCACCTTGTAGGACGTCATCCCGTTTTTTACCAATATCGTTGGTACCTATGTGCACCACGACCACTGGCTGTTCACCCTCCCATTCCAGAATGTCCTGCAGCCGCTCAGAGACATCCTTGACCCTTGCACCAGGGAGGCAACATACCATCCTGGAGTCTTATTTGCAGCCGCCGAAACGCCTATCTATTCCCCTTACAATCGAATCCCCTATCACTATAGCTCTCCCACTCCTTTTCCTTCCCTCCTGTGCCGCAGAGCCACCCATGGTGCCATGAACTCGGCTGCTGCTGCCTTCCCCTGATGAGACATCTCCCCCAACAGTATCCAAAACAGTATATCTGTTTAGGAGGGAGATGGGAGATTGGCCCTTTCACCTCTCTCTCTTGCTCAAATACACACATCAAAGGAAAATCTCTTCCTTCTGATGTAAGAGTGTGTATGGCCAGCAATATGCAATGGCTATTCAGGCAGAATTCTTGTTGAAATCAGTTATTCAGATTTTGGAAATATTAATGATGTAACACAACTATTATATTAAATCCCATATTATATGGCAATAGACCATATACTTATATTTTCATTGGTATTTAAAATGAATAATTTTAAAATGTCTATGGCTCTTTTGAATCAGCAAATAACTGTATATCATACAAATATATTAATACAGTTGTGAAGGTGAAAATATACTGCATACAAGTGCTGAGAAATGTCAAATCACTAAATAATAATTACTACTTTGTCAAGGGCTCACTGCCTGTTTTACTTTTGCTCACAACTTGTTTTTCATGTTTCACACTTCATCATATGAAAAAACAATTGTCTCTTGTGATATGAATTTGGGGTCACAAGACACAGTTAAATCCAGTCAACTCATGATCAGTTAAATCTTATTTCTGTAAAAGTGCATTCCAATTAATATATTATTGTTGCATCACAATCACTCTGAAATTGGTAAACTGATTTATTATTGTCACATGAACTTATTGTCACAAGTATAGTGGAAAATGTGTTCTGCATAACTTCCATACACATCATTAAATTACAACAGAGCACTGAGGTCGTACAAGGGCAGAACATAACAGAATGCGGAATAAATTGCTATAGTTACAGAGAAACTGTTGCAAAGACAAAAATAAGATGCAAGACCATAACAAGGTACATTTTTGATGTAAAGATTTCATCTGGAAACTGTTCAATAGTCTTATAACAACAGGATAGAAACTGTTCTTGAGCCTAGTGGTATGTGCTTTCAGGTTTTTGTACCTTCTGCCCTCAAGCAAGGGGGGAGAAGAGAGAATTCCCAGGATGGATGGGGGTCTTTGATTATGCTGGAATCAAGAAATATAGACAAGAGTCCATGGAGGGGAGCCTCATTTTCTTGATGTGTTGAGATATGCCCAAACTCTCTGCAGTTTCTTGTAGTCACATGCAGAGCAGTTGCCATGCGAAGCCACCATGCACCTGGATAGGATGCTTTCAATGGTAAATTGATAAAAATTGGTGAGGGTTGATGGGGACATGCCAGACTTCTTTAACCTCTTGAGGAGGAAATGCCTGTGAGCTTTCTTGGCTACGGAATCTATAACCAGGACAGGAAATTTGTGACATTTATCCCTAGGAACTTGAAGCTTTCGATCCTGTTGACCTCAGCACCATTGATCTAAATAGGAGCATGTGCACTGTTCCACTTCCTGAAGTCAAAGATCTTTTTTTTGCTGACATTGAGATTGTTGCCATGACACCCCACCACTAGGCTCTCTAGCTCCTTTCTGTTCTCTGATTCACCATTATTTGCGATTTGACTCATTACAGTGGTGTCACCTGCAGACTTTCAAATGAATCTGGCCACACAGTCATGGGTATATAGGGAGTAGAAAAAGAAGCAAAGCATTCAGTCTTGTGGGAATAATTGTAGCAGAGATCTTATAGCCTGGGCCACAATAGGAGCATTGTGCAACTCTGGTTGGTACACAATAGGAAGGATGTGTTGGTGTGAAGAAAATGCAGAGAAGTTGCTTGCATTGTAGAACTTTGGTTCTAGAGAGAGACTGCCTCAAGAAAGCATCATTCATCATCAAAGAAATCCACCATCCAGATCACAACTTCCATCCAGGTCATAGCTTCCATCAGGCAGGAGGTGCAGAAGTTCAAAGTCCCACACCACCAGGCTCAAAAATAGTTCCCTTCAACCATTCAGTTCTTCAACCAAATGGCATATCCTAATCACTACAATTGAGCAGCACAGTGACCACTTTCATCACTTCACACTAAAACGGAGGAGTTTTTTTGTGCTTTCTTGTAAAACTTCAGCATAATTTATCTTTAACTTTTGTTTTTCTTGTGAATGATATGTGGCCATGACCAGCTGCAAGTAAGATTTTCAATGCACCTGTGTCTATGTGCCTATGAAGGTAAATTTAATTTTCACTTTGAACATCTCACTATACGTTGGATTTATTGATTCCTAAGCAAATAATAATGCACCATTTTAGGGTTTTTGAAATAACTGTAACCTGCAATTTTAAGGAGATGATATTGCAAATACATGATAACAGTATTTTAGAACTCGTGCCTCTCTGACTTAGTTTCCTGTTCCCAGTGATGGATTGATTGTAAAGTCAGAGAAGGATTAGGGATAATATTAATGAAATTAAGAGCAGTGTATTCTACTCCACCTGTACCAATGCTACCAGCAAAGAGAACATTGACCTTGTGTTGATGAGACAGAAACCACAAGACAGAGGATCAAATGTAGGCCCATCGTGTCTACTCTACCATTTGAACAACTTTGATTTATTTTCCTTCTCAACCCCATTCTCCAGCCTTCTTCCTGGAACCTTTTAATGATCTTACCACTGTACATTTTTAATGATCTTACTAACCAAAAGCCTATCGATCTTCACTTTAATTACACCCAGTGCAGTGTAATCACTCAAGTTGTGCATGATGCTCTCCTAAAGTGTTGTATATTAGTGGATTGTCCGGAGGCAATTCAGGATCCATATACTCTGGTGCAGTGTGGGCAAGAGTATGTGGTTAGTGGTTCGGTCTTGTTTGTTCAGTCTCTCCTTTCACAGCTGTCACTTGTTCTCTGTGCACAGCAAAGGTCACTGTCAAATAGATTTCCTCCAGGTGTATTTATTGAGTATAATGTCTTCCCAGTTTTTAGATATAATATTGAATTTCTTCAGGCTGATTTTATCTTTCAAGCATTTTCTTTCCCCACAAGGGGCTCACTGATTTTCCTTCTACTGGAAGTAAAGGATCTATTTTGTGAGACGTAACTTTGGCATCTGCGTGTCATGTCCTATCCATCGGATTTGGTATTGCTTTATCATTGTGGATATGGGCTGGCCTTCATAGTTGTCTGTGGCAATGAATTCCACAGATTCAGAACCGTTTGGCTAAATAAATCCCTCCTTATCTCTGTTTAAAGGAACATCTTTGTACTCTGAGTCTGGTCCAAGGCTCCCCACCACTGGAAACATCCTCTCCACATCCACTCTCTCTAGTCCTTTCAATATTCAGTGGGTCTCAATGAGATCCCTGATGCACCATCAATAACTCTCGGAGACGTGAGTTAAGGTAGGCTTTTATTGGCTGGAAGAAAGCACCGTCAGCAGCAAACGACCACCACACAACATCCTGGAGACTGAGGGAGGAGCAGTGCCTCCAATCGCCTTTATACAGGGGTCTGTGGGAGGAGCCACAGGAGCAGTCAGCAGGGGGGCGTGTCCAGACAGGTATATGTAGTTCACCACATTTCCCCCCCCCTTTGTTTTAAAACAGAGTCCCCATGGGGCGAAGTTTCTTACAAGTATATTTACAGGTTAAATCTATCAGGTGGTCGAATCTGTTGCTGTGATCTACGTAGCACCGGTGGTGATTGCACCGGAGACGGTGTTGTGCTGGTTCCGGCCTGACTTGAGGTGTCAGCCCATTAGGTGTCAGTGATCCCTCATGAGTGTGCAAGGTGCCCGGTATGGGAGTGTCGTGAGGAGTCTGTGTAGGGCTTGGTGTGCGCGGTGTCTCGTGGGTATATACCTCGGTGGGTACGGGGTTCATAGTTACCGTGGAGCGTTCGGGGTAGTGGTCTGCTGCTCCTGCGGGCGCCAGGTCGCAGATGGAGACAGTGTCTTCCCGCCCATCAGGTAAGACCACGTGGGCATACTGGGGGTTCGCATGTAGAAGGTGAACCCTCTCGACCAGTGGGGAGTATTTATTGCTCCTCACATGTTTCCGGAGCAGCACTGGCCCTAGGGACGTCAGCCAAGCCGGTAGGGTGGTCCCAGTGGCAGACTTCCTGGGAAAAGAAAAGAGTCGCTCATGAGGGGTGGCATTGGTGGACGTACGTAACAGGGAGCAGATAGAGTGGAGTGCCTTGGGGAGGACCTCCTGCCATCGAGAGACCGGCAACCCTTTTGACTTAAGGGCTAAAAGTGTGGCCTTCCACACTGTAGCGTTCTCCCTCTCCACCTGTCAATTTCCCTGGGGATTATAGCTCGTGGTCCTACTAGTAGCAATGCCCCTAGCCAGCAGGTACTGGCGCAGCTCGTCACTCATAAAGGAGGACCCTCTATCACTGTGGATATAGCAGGGATATCCGAACAGAGTGAAGAACTGGTGCAGGGCTTTTATGACGGACGAGGCAGTGGTGTCGGGGCAGGGGATGGCAAAGGGGAACCGCGAGTACTCGTCGATAATGTTGAGAAGTAGACATTGCGGTCGCTGGAGGAAAGGGGGCCCTTAAAGTCAACACTCAGTCGCTCAAAGGGGCGGGTGGCCTTGATAAGTTGCGCCTTTTCAGGACGGTAGAAGTGCGGTTTGCACTCAGCGCAGACTTGGCAGTCCCTGGTCATCGTCCTGATGTCCTCAAGGGAGTACAGCAGGTTCCGGGCTTTCACAAAATGGTAAAATCGGGTGACCCCCAGGTGACAAAGATCTGCATGGAGGGCATATAGCTGGTAGAGCTGTGCGCTAGCACACGCTCCCCGGGGTAGGGCATCAGGGGGCTCATTGAGCCTTCCAGGCCGGTACAGGATATCATAGTTGTAGGTGGAGAGTTCTATTCTCCACCACAAAATTTTATCATTTTTGATTTTGCCCCGCTGTTGGTTGCTGAACATGAACGCAACTGAGCGCTGGTCGGTCAGCAAAGTGAACCTTTTGCCAGCGAGATAGTGCCTCCAGTGCCTAATAGCTTCCACTATGGCCTGGGCTTCTTTCTCCACCGCGGAGTGCTGAATTTCAGGGCCTTGAAGGGTACGAGAGAAGAATGCTACTGGCCTTCCTGCCTGATTGAGGGTAGCAGCCAGCGTGAAGTCGGAGGCATCACTCTCTACTTGGAAGGGAATGGTCTCGTCCACTGCATGGATCGTTGCTTTGGCAATGTCCCCTTTAATGCGGCTGAAGGCCGCGCGGGCCTCGGCAGAGAGGGGAAATATGGTGGACTTGACCAGGGGGCGGGCCTTGTCTGCGTAATGAAGGACCCATTGGGCGTAATAGGAAAAGAAGCCCAGGCACTGTCTGAGGGCTCTGAGGGTGGTGGGAAGAGGGAGTTCCAACAGGGGGCGCATACGTTCGGGGTCAGGGCCAATGACCCCGTTCTCCACGACATACCCAAGGATAGCAAGTCAGGTGGTTCCGAACATGCACTTGTCCCTGTTATAGGTAAGGTTAAGAGCTTTGGCTGCTTGGAAAAATCATTGGAGGTTGGTGTCCTGATCCGGCCAGTCGTGACCGCAGATGGTGATGTTATCCAGATATGGGAATGTGACCTTCAGTTGGCACTGGTCCACCATCTGGTCCATTTCCCTCTGGAAGACAGAGACACCATTTGTGACACCGAAGGGGACGAGCAGGAAGTGATAGAGCCTGCCGCCCGCCTCGAAGGTGGTGTAGGGCCGGTCCTCCGGGCAGATCGGGAGCTGGTGGTATGCGGATTTCAGATCTATGGTCGAGTACACCTTGTACTGAGCTATCTGATTGACCATATCCGCAATGCAGGGTAGGGGGTACGCGTCAAGCTGCGTGAACCTATTGATGGTCTGGCTATAGTCCACGACCATCCTATTTTTCTGCCCGGTCCGAACAACAACCACCTGGGCCCTCCAAGGACTTGTGCTTGGCTCAATGATCCCCTCCCTGAGCAGCCGCTGCACCTCCGACTGAATGAAGGCCCTGTCCCCCGCGCTGTACCTCCTGTTTTTAGTTGCCAAAGGTTTACAGTCAGGGGTCAGGTTGGCGAACAGCGGTGGGGGAGGGATCTTGAGGGTGGAGAGGCTGCAAGTGGTGTCAGTAGCGCAGCTGTCGGCATGGTGCTGGTTGGGATATGTGGGTCGGTGTGTGTGTGTGGTCAGTAGCGGGGTATATGACAAAGTCCCAAAAAACTGAGGATTCCTGACAGTGAATGGTGGGAGGGGCCAGTCATATGCCATAGTCACACTTTCGAGATGGCTCTGGAAGTCCAGCCCCAATAGCACAGGTGCGCACAGTTGAGGCATGACCAGTAGCGCAAAGTCCCGATATTCTGTGCCCTGCACCACCAATGTCACTACACAACCCCCCCCCCCGGATGTCTGTGGGATGCAACCCAGAAGCCATGGTGACCCTCTGGCTTACCGGCCGTGTCACGAGTCCGCAGCGTTGCACCGTGTCCGGGTGAATAAAACTCTCAGTGCTGCCCGTGTCAAACAGGCAGCTAGTCCTGTGCCCCTCCACAAGGATGTCCATCATTGACCTTGCAAGCTGGTGTGGGGTGCTTTGGTCGAGGGTTACGGAGGCCAGAGTTGAATCGCCGTCTTGGTGCCCGGTAAGCACCCCTGGGTTGGAGGCGGGGCGAGGTGGCGCCAACAAAGATGGCCGCCCCCATGACTTGCACGAGGCGGGCAGGCAAGATGGTGGCAACCAAGATGGCGACCCCCATGTCTTGCACGCTGCACTGCTCCACCCCGCTCGTGGTTTAGACTTACAGGCCTTGGCAAAATGGCCCTTCTTTCTGCAGCTGGAGCAGGTAGCTTCTTGGGCCGGGCAGCGTTTTTGGGGGTGCTTTTCGAGTCCACAGAAGTAACACTGCGTGGACTTGCAACTGGCAGCAGCTGTGGTCGCTTCGCTGGCGGGTGGCGGGGTCTGCGGCGTCCACGGGGCCGGCGGGAGATCGCGCGGCTGGACAGCGTCAGCGTTGTGCAGAGCAGCCTCCAGCGTGTCGGCCAGCTCGATCGCCGAGCGTAAGGTAAGATCGGCGTTTTCCAGCAGCTGCTGGCGCACGTACACTGACCTGATCCCTGTAACGAAGGCGTCTCGTACCAGGAGCTCCGCATGCTGTTCCGCCATCAGTCCCTTGCAGTCGCAGGCCCGCACGAGTGTCTGTAGGGCTCGGACAAACTCAGCGCTCAACTCTCCGGCCTGCTGCCGCCGTGTCACTAAGCGATGTTTTGCATAGATGGTGTTCACCGGCCACAGGTACTGTCTTTTGAGGGCGTCCAGTGCCCCTTGGTAGGTCGGCAGGTCCCTGATAAGGGAGTATACTTTCGGACTGACTCTGGAAAGGATGATTTTGTGCATGATAGCAGGCTCAGTCATGGGAATCTCTTCCAAGTATGATTGGAAGCATGCAAGCCAGAGTTCAAAGGCAATAGCTGCTTCTGGGGCTTGAGGATCAATGTCCAATTTATCTGGTTGTAAAATGCTCTCCATGTTTTAAAGTTTCCAGCCAATAAAATTGATGCACCATCAATAACTCTCGGAGACGTGAGTTAAGGTAGGCTTTTATTGGCTGGAAGAAAGCACCATCAGCAGCAAGCAACCACCACACAACATCCTGGAGACGGGGAGGAGTAGTGCCTCCAATCGCCTTTATACAGGGGTCTGTGGGAGGAGCCACGGGAGCAGTCAGCGGGGGGGGGGGGGGGCGTGTCCAGATCGGTATATGTAGTTCACCACAATCCCCACCCCCACTTTCAAAACACCAGTGAGCACAAGCCCATAGCTATCAAACACTCCTCATACATTAATCCTTTCATTCCGAGGATTATCTGGTCCCTTTCCAATGACAGAACATTATTTCTTAGAGTCCAAAACTGCTCACAATGTTCCACACATCTTCAAAGCCTCAGCATTACTTTCTTGTTTTTATTTTCTAGTCCTCTGAAATGAATGCTGATGTTGATTTTGAAGTCTCTTTGCCCAGCTTATTCAGGGATGGGAAGGTATTCCTCCTCATAGTCTGAGGTGTCTATTAGTTGACCAGATGCTCACTAGATTAGAATGCGTTGATGCATCCAACAAAAGCCTCCACGAGTTGTTTATGTACTGAAGATGCATCTTGGGAAAAAATCGAATATATTGAACAGTTATTAGTGGTATAACTTATTTAAAAGGCTGAGCCCCAACGTCTCTAACTCTAGCCAGTCCAGCAAACTGAATGCAAGTTTACCCACCAGCACAGCGTATGCAGTAAAGTTCATTCCATCCAGAATTGCCTTTGCTCACATTACTTTTGGTGATGTATCCACTCAGAAGTAGTCTTATAGTGCATCTGCAGAATGCATGGGGCCAATTTCTGCACGTGAGGTACTGCAGGAATGTAGAAGACCTAAAATTCACATTTTTCTTTAGTATCTGTCATTTTTTCCTGCACTGATATACACTTAGTGGCCACTTTATCAGGTACCCACTGTACCTAATAAAGTTGCCATTGAGTGTATGTTTGTGGTCTTCTGCTGTTCAAGGTTTGATGAGTTGTGCATTTACAGGTGCTCTTCTGCACACCACTGTTGTAGTACATGGTTATTTCAGTTACTGTCACCTTCCTATCATCTTGAACTAATCTGGCTATTCACCTCTGACCTCTCTCATTAACAAGGTATTCTACACTGGTGCTAAAAAGTTTGTGAATTCTGTAGAATTTTCTCTCTTCCTGCATAAATATGATCTAAAATGTGATCAGATCTAAAACTAGATGAAGAGAACAGAATTAAATAAATAACACAAATAACATTATACTTGTTCATTTATTTATTAAGAAAAAAATCATCCAATATTACATGTATTTGTTGGAAAAAGTATATGAAACTTTGCTTTCTGTAACTGATGTGACCCCCTCATACAGCAATAACTTCAACCAAATGTTTCCAGTAACTGTTATCAGACCTGCACATCAGCTTAGAGGAATCTTAGGCCATTCCTCCCTACAAAACTGCTTCAACACTGGGTTGTTGGTGGGCTTCCTTGCATGAACTGCTTGCTTCAGATCCTTCCACAAAATTTCTGTAGGATTAAGGTCAGGGCTTTGACTCGGCCATTCCAAAACACAAATTTTCTTCTTCTTAAATCGTTCTGTTGTTAATTTACTCTTATCCTTTGGATTATTGTCTTGTTGCATTATCTAACTTCTAATAAGCTTCAGGTGATGGACTGCTACCCTGACATTCTCCTGTAAAATGCCTTGATACAATTTTAAATTCATTGTTCCCTCAATGATTGCAATCTGGCCAGGGCCTGAGGCAGCAAAGCCACCCCAAACCACGATGCTCCTTCCACTATACTTCACAGTTAGGATGAGGTTTTGGTATTGGTGTGCAGTGCCCTTTTCCCTACAAACATATCAAAGTGCATTTCTGCCAGGAAGTTCAACTTTTGTCTCATTTGTCCACAGACCGTTGTCCCAGAAGTGTTGTAGAACATCCAGATGGTCTTTTGCAAACTTGAGACATGCAGTAATGTTTTTTTTTGGAGAGCAGTGGTTTCTTCCATGTTGTCCTTCCATGAACACCATTCTTATTCAGGTTTTGTTTTATTGGACAAATGAACAGAGACTTTAGCAAGTTCTAGAGATTTCTGTAGGTCTTTTGCTGTTACTCTTGGGTTCTTTTGCACCTCCTTCAACATTGCACGTTGTGCTCTTGGTGTGACCTGTGCAGGATGCCCACTCCTAGGGAGAGTAGCAACAGTACTGAGCTTCCTCCATTTGTAGACAATTTCTCTTACTGTGGACTGATGAACACTCAAGACTTTAGAAATGCTTTTGTAGACTTTTCCAGCTTCATGCATCTCTAAAATTCTTTTAAGGTCCTCTAAAAGTTGTTTTGATTGAGCCATGTTGTACATAAACAGATCTTTGTTGAGAAAGGCTCTCTTCAGTAACCTGGTTTTGTGTCACAAAAGAGAGAAAGTCTGCAGATACTGGAAATCCGAGCAACACACACAAAAATGTTGGAGGAACTCAGTCCGAGCAACACACGCACCTGACTTTGTGTGTTTTTTTTTATAGGGCAGGGCACCTCTACAACCCACACCTCCAATCTCATTTCATTGATTGGAACACATGACTACAAATATCTTTTATAGAAGGCATTATCCTAGAGTTTCACATACTTTTTCCAACAAATACATGTAATATTGGATCATTTTTCTCAATAAATAGATGAACAAGTATAATGTTTTTTTTGGGTCATTTATTTATTGGGTTCTATTTATCTAGTTTTAGGACTTGCGTGTGACGATCTGACAATATTTTAGGTCAAATTTATGCAGAAATAGAGAAAACCCTACAGGTTTCACAAACTTTCTGTCACCACGGTAACTCACAGAACTGCCATTCACTGGGTATTTTTGGTTTCACGCACTGTTCTCTGTAAACTCTGGAGAATCAAAATCAGATTTATTATCATCGGCATTGGCTGTGGAATTTGTAAACTACACGGGAGCAGTACAATGCGATATGGGTCTCCAGCTATGGGTAAATAGCCCCACTGCCCTGTGGGGAGCGGCTGGAGAGATGAAGGCAATGGGAGTAAACCCAGACAGCAAATCCAGAGTGGAGCCCCTAAGGTAGCTCGATGTCATTGAATATCCTTCCGGCAGCTCCTGCAACCAAGCCGATGCCAAACATATTGCCTCATAAGCTTTCTTGTGGACTGCTCTGGTGAGGCTGAGAGGGGTATCTTGATGACTGGGCATCTCAGGATCTCCATACCTATAGTTCAGGTTTCTGATGATGATAATCACAATATGATTGAGTTCAACTTGAAATCTGATAGGGAGAAAGTAAAGTCTGTGTAGCAGTATTTCAGTGGAAATTACTGTGGTATGAGAGAGGAGTTGGCCAAAATAAATTGGAAGGAGCTGTTGGCAGGGATGTTAGCAGAGCAGTAATGGCATGCGTTTCTGGGAAAACGGAGGAAGGTGCAGGATATATGTATTCCAAAAATGAAGAAACACTCAAATGGTAAAATAGTACAACTGGGGCTGACAAAGGATGTTAAAGCTATTGTAAAAACAAAAGAAAGAGCATACAACAAAGCAAAAATTAGTGGGAAGATAGACAATTGGTGTTTTTAGAAACTTACAGAGAGCAACTAAAAAAAATCATTAGAAGGGAAAGGATGAAAGCTAGCAAATAATATCAAAGTGGATAGTAAAAGGTTTTTTTCAAATATGTTAAAAATAAAAGAGAAATTAAAGTGGACATAAGACTGCTAGAAAATAAAGTAGGAGAAATAACAACGGATAAGGAGATGGCTGATGAACTAAATGAGTGTTTTGCATGTCTTCACTATGGAAGACACTAGCAATATGCCAGATGTTGTAGTGTGTGAAGGAAGAGAAGTGGGTGCAGTTACTGTTACAAGAGAGAAAGTGCTCAAAAAGCTAAAAGACCTAAAGGTACATAAGTCACCCGGACCAGATGAACTGCACCCTAGGGTTCTGAAAGAAGTAGCGCTATAGATTGTGGTGGCATTAGAAATGATCTTTCAAAAATCATTGGATTCTGGCATGGTGCCAGAGGACTGGAAAATTGCAAATGTTACTCCACTCTTTAAGAAAGGAGGAAGGCAGCAGAATTGAAATTATAGACCAGTTAGCCTGACCTCAGTGGTTGGGAAGATGTTAGAGTCAATTGTTAAGCATGAAGTGATGGAGTACTTGGTGACACAGGACAAGATAAGACAAAGTCAGCATGGTTTTCTTCAGGGAAAATCCTGCCTGAAAAACCTGTTGGAATTCTTTGAGGAAATTACAAGTAGAATACATAAAGGGGATGCAGTGCAAGTTGTATATTTGGACTTTCAGAAGGCCTTTGATAAGGTGCTGCACATGAGGCTGCTTACGAAGTTAAGTGCCCATGGTATTACAGGAAAGTTACTAACATGGTTAGAGCATTGACTGATTGGTAGGAGGGCGTGAATGGGAATAAAAGGATCCTTTTCTGGTTGGCTGCCAGTGATTATTGGTGTTCCACAAGGGTCAGTGTTGGAACCACTTCTTTTTATGTTGTATATAAATGATGTAGATGATGGAAAGATGGCGTTGTTGCCAAGTTTTCAGATGATACAAAGATTGGTGGAGGGGCAGGTAGTGTTGAGGAAAGAGGTAGGATACAGAAGGACTTAAACAGATTAGCAGAATGGGTAAGAAAGTGGCAAATGAAATGCAATGTTGGAAAATGCATGGTCATGGACTTTGATAGCAGAAATAAATGTGTGAACTATTCTCTAAATGGGGAAAAAAATCCAAAAATCTGAGATGCAAAGGGACTTGGGAGTCCTTGTGCAGAACACTTGAAGGTTAACTTGCCGGTGGTGAGGAAGGCAAATTATATGTTAGCATTCATTTCAAGAGGTCCAGAGTACAAGAGCAAGGGTGTGATATTGAGGCCTTATAAGCCACAGGTGAGGCCTCACCTTGAGTATTGTGAACAGTTTTGGGCCCCTCATCTTAGAATAGATGTGCTGACATTGGGGAGGGTCCAAAGGAAGTTCACAAGGATGATTTCAGGAACTAAAGATTTATACAAGGAACATTTGATGGCTCTGGGTCCGTACTCGCTGGAATTCAGAAGGATGAGGGGGGATCTCATTGAAACCTTTTGAATGTTGAAAGGCCTAGACAGAATAGATGTGAAAAGAATGTTTCTCATGGTGGGAGAGTCTAGGACAAGAGGGCACAGCCTCAGGAGAGAGGGGTGCCCTTTCAAAACAGAGATGTGGAGAGATTTCTTTAGTCAAAGGGTGGTGAATTTGTGGAATTTGTTGCCACATGCAGCTGTGGAGGCCTAGTCATTGGGTGTATTTAAGGCAGAGATTGATAGGTTCTTGATTGGATATGGCATCAAAGGTTACAGGGAGATGGTGGGAAATGGCCTAAATCTGCTCCTAGGTCTTATGGTATTTGATCATCACCCATTTTCCTTCGACACAGACAGATGCCAACCAACAATGGAATACATAATAATATAGAAAGAAAACTGAATTACAGTAAATATATACATGTGTGTATATACAGTGAAACCCCATTATTTTTCTAGCAGTTTGTTGCATTTTGAGCCAAAAAGGTCCAATGACTCACAGAAAATGCTGGTGGAACTCAGCAGGCCAGGCAGCATCTTGTTGAGACCCTTCGTCAGGATTAATGGAAAAAAGATATAGTAAGAGATTTGAGAGGGGGAGGGGGAGACCTGAAATGATAGGAGAAGACAGGAGGGGGAGGGATAAAGCCTAGAGCTGGGAAGTTGATTGGCAAAAGGGATACAAGGCTGGAGAAAGGAGAGTGTGGATTGACATGGACATGGAGTCCAATTACTCATTGTGTTAAATCCAAATTCGCATTAAATCGGGGCTTCTGTACCTCCTCCCTGATGGTAGCGATGAGCACTGGTTGGTGCGGGTCCTGAGTGACAGACCCTGCCTTTTTGTGGCACTGCTCTTTGAAGATATCTTGGATACTATGGAGGCTAGAGCCCATAATGAAACTGACTAATTTTACAACACTCTGCAGCTAAATTTGATCCTGTGCAGTAGCAGCCAACCCACCACACCCCTCCGCCATACCAGGCAGTTAGAATGCCCAGTTAGAATGCTCTTCACAGTACATCTATAGAAATTTGCATGTGCTATAGAGAACATACCAAATCTCCTCAGACTCCTGATAAAATATAGCCACTGTCTTGCCTTCTTCATAGCTGCACCAATATGTTGGGACCAGGTTAATTCCTCAGAGATATTGATACCCAGGAACTTGAAATTGCTTAATTTCTCCACATCTGAGAAATCGTGAGGACTGGTGTGTGTTCCCTCACCTTACCCGTTCTGAAGTCCACAATCAGTTCTTTGGTCTTACTGACATTGAGTGCAAGGTTTTTGCTGTGACATCACTCAACTAGCTGGTATATCTTGCTCCTATACACCCTTTTGTAACCATCTGAGATCCTGCCAACAATGCTTGTATCATCGGCAAATTTATAGATAGCATTTGAGCTGTGCTTAGCTACACAGTCATGGGTGTAGAGAGAGTAGAGCAGTGGGCTAAGCACACAGCCCTGAGGATTGCCAGTGTTGATTGTCAATCAGGTAGAGATGTTATTTCCAATCCGCAGAGATTGTGGTCTTCTGGTTAGGAATTCAAGAATCCAGTTGCAGAGGGTGGTACAGATACCCAGGTTCTGTAGTTTTATGATTGGAATTGTACGAATGATTCTGTTCAATTCTGAGCTGTAGTCAATAAACAGCATACTTACATAGGTATTTGTATTGTCCAGGTGATCCAAGGCTGTGGGAAGAGCCAGTGAGATCATGTCTGCTATAGACTTATTGTGGTGACAGGCAAATTGCAGTGGGTTCAGGTCCTTGCTGAGGCAGGAGTTGATTCCTGCCATGAACAACCTCTCAAAGCACTTTATCACCATAGATATGAACGCTACTGTATGAGAGTTACTGTGGTGTGTGAAAATCCCAGGAGATCAGCAGTTTCTGAGATACTCAAATCACCCCATCTAGCACCAATAATCATTCCATGGTCAAAGTCACTTAGATCACATTTCTTTCCCTTTCTGATGTTTGGTCTGAACAGCAACTGAACCTCTTCACCATGTCTAAATGATTTTTATGCATTGAGTTGCTGCCACATGAGTGTAGAAGGATCTTTGAATGATGTGTGTGACCTTCATATGGAAATGCAAAACTAAAGCTCCCATTTCAAAAATACTTTGGACTCCGCATCAGAGTAATAGGGAGACATGGTATGCATCCTGCCTCTCCTATCAGCTTTCTTCATCTACAGCCCTTTACCTCTTCCACCCCTCACCTTCCAGCTTCTCACTTCCTTCTTCCCTCTCCCACCCACCTATGTCCCCCCCCCTCCCCAGGTTCTACCTATCGCTTGCCAGCTTGTACCCCTTCCTCTCTCCCTACCTTCATATCCTGGCTTTTTCTCCCTTTTTTTCCAGTCGTGATGAAGGGCTTATTCCTCTTTATGGATGCTGCCTGACCTGCTGACTTCCTCCAGTATTTTGTGTTTGCTGCTCTGGATTTCCAGCATCTACAGAACCCATTGTTTTTGTTGCATCTTGTCTAATGGTCATGAAACAGCTAAACTAAGTAAACCAGTGATATGATACCCTGATGAATCATTTAATAATTACTAATGAATGACTGAGGGGCTTTTCACAAGTCATTCACTGTCCCTGAAATTGAGCTGTTTCCAGAGTGGATTATTTAGGTCTGTACCTTCTGCCCTCTGTGCCTCTGGTTCTCAGACTGTTTTTTAGTTCCTTGATCTCTGTACAGACAGGGATCTCAGAGAAGACTAATTTCAGGGTTGCTTTCTGCATGCATGCTTTGATAATAAATGTATTTTGAACTTCAAACTTTCAACAGCCTTTATCATGGCTTTTTGTTTCAATATAATAGTTATCTCTTTGTTCAAACCTTTCTCTTTCTTGTTTTGATTTCATCTCCGGTTAATTGCTCAAATTGTGTTTTCATTTTTTGTTTTCAGATAGCTGAAAGCCAGCTACTTCAGTTAAACTTCCTTTATTTCTTGTCTTAATACCCTGGTCATCCATGCAGTTCTCTTGTATAGCTCTGATCTTAATCACATTTCACATCCCGCACAGTATTCCCCAGCTTCAACACAAAGCTGCCCATTTCAAAAAGAATTAGTTGTGCTCTCTGATTCAAGTGTTTGCTGGGCTCAAGGGTTTTGCATTGACCTGTTTGGAATTTTAATAAATATCTGGAATTCATATAAGTTCAACCACAGTATCTCCCAACAGTACTCTGGAGACAGGTAGCCAAGACTTAATTTGAAAAGCCCCCCACATATTGTCACATGTATGATATAAATTCAAGCCTTCAAGAATACATTTGTTTTTGGTCTGAAGATCAGGCTGTCAGCAAAAATGCTAGCAGCTGCCAACGTGCTTTAAATTCCTGAGCATTAACACATTGGGTGACCTGTCCTGGGCTCAGCACATAGATGCAATCACAAGGAAAGGGTACCAGCGTCTTTACTTTCTTGGAAGGCTAAGGAGATTTAGCTGATAGACAAGATGGAGGTTCATTATTTTCTGTGTCCTTTGCATTAAATCTAATTAAATTCACTGAAAGATGTTCCTCTCTGATATGACTTGAGATAAATTAGCATGAACTGTAAGACTCACAAGATGAGAAGTGAAAATCAGTATTCCACGCACTTATATACAGGGCACTTGTTAAATATTAATGCTTTCTTTCTTTAATTTACAACATGTATAACAAAACCTTGTTAAAAATACCGTGACCAATCCAGCCAGCAATATTTGATCGAGTCCTGGATGCAAAAATGTTTATCAAGAAACAATCTGAAATTTAATTTTTTTAAGTCATAAAGTCTTGTCAAATATTAGTAGCTGGGAACTCAATACAAAAATGCTAAAATGAATTGTCAATCATTCGCTACCTCAGTGCTGTTTCAACTGAAGTGAAACATTTAGTGTGAGTGAAGGTCTCACCAAGTCAAGCAGTATCTATGGAGGAAAATAAACAGTCGATATTTTGGGTTGAGACCCTTCAAGACTGGAAAGGAAGGGGGCAGATGCCTAAATAAGAACTTGGAGGGAGGGGAAGGAATACTTACTGACAGGTGATAAGTGAGACCAGGTGATGGGTGCGGTGATGATGTTAGTAGCTGGGAGGGGACAAATAGAAGGGGTAAAGGACTGAAGAAGGAGGAATCTATGGGGAGAGAACAATGGACTATTGAAGAAAGGGAACAGGGAAAGAAACCAGAGAGAGGTGACAGTCAGGTGAAAAGAGGAGATGGGCTAAGGGGTTTACAAGAAAAGGGAATGCAAAAAATACAGGGGGAGGAATAAATTACCAGAAGGTGGCAAAGTCAATGTTCATGTTATCAGATTGGAGGGTACACAGACGGAAAATGAGGTGTTGCTCCTCCAACCTGAGCTTGGCCTCATAAAGGTAATAGAGGAGATCATGGATGGACATGTCGGAATGGGAATGGAAAATCAAATTGAAATGGGTGGCTACCAGGAGGTCCAGCCTTTTGCAGTGGACAGAGCAAATGTGCTCAACAAAATGGTCCCCCAATCTGCATCGGGTCTCACTGATTTTAGAGGAGGCCACACCTGATGCAATAGATGACTATGACAGACTTGCAGACACCTGAAAGAGCTGTTTGAGGTCCAGGAGAGGGAGGACTTGTCAGGGTAGGTATAGCATTTTTCACGCTTGCAAAGATAAATGCCAGGAGAGAGATCAGTAGAGAGGGACGAGTGAACAAAGGAGTCATGAAGAGAGAAATCCCTATGAAAAGTGAAGAGAATTGGGTAAGGAAACGTGTAGTTAATGGTTGAGCACATCTTCTCCCTTGCATCCCACCCCCCCACCTTCAGTGTTCATTAAAGCATTGCATGAAATATTTGTTGAAATAAAGATCCCATTCTCTATTCACAAAATGTCCATCTCATTTTTCTTCAAAATGGGTAATATATGGTAAAATCATCCCAGCCTATTGAGGCAAAATGGATCCCAGAACATGCTACAGTAAGAATGACACTAGAACAACCAACATGAAGTGTTAATTTGCACATACTTTGCAGAGGTCTATTTTAGCCATTTTAGATTTAAAGAAATGAATGGCAGATGCTTTATTTAAGCTGGCAAACTTCTGCTCTGTGATTGCAGTTTGCAAATAATGTGCCTGCTACCTGCAGTGTCTAGAGCTCAGCACTGAATACAAAGTCCCTCTATGAGAGGGATTTCAGAACAGTCAACTGTCTGAAGCATTAGCTCAATAAATGAGACATCTACTGGAGAGAGGGGGGGAAGACGCTTAACGAAAAGCTGTTTCTTTTGTCTCTTTGTGGATTCTGTGTACAGTCTTTTCCATGTTGTGGGATTGTAGTTCTGGTGAGAGGTTGACGTTGTTTGTTGAGAGGATGGGGCCACTGGTAAGCAATTTTTATTGACATCAGTTTGGATGCTTTAAACCAGATTGATCTTGAAATCTAACAATGGCTTTCTATGAAGATTAATGTGTGTTGCATTCAGACCAGTTTCCCTTTGCTGACAAAATAGTGACTACGTTAACTAAAGGTAAACACAAAGACCGTAAACGACAGTCATGCTACAAAGTGTGCTTTGGGAGTCCTTAGCCATGAACAGAACATATGGCAATGAATGACAGTGAACTTTGAGAGTATGTGTAACATTGTGGAAAAAAATGTGGAAAAGTGTATGAAATGTGAGCAGGTGGATTTAAAAATAGATTAGTGTCTGAGAGAATTTGCTCATATGAGAATATGAATGTTTCTGAAGTAAGAGAATACAAGATTGTATATGTGAAATAAATAACCAATTCCTGGCAGATTTTATGAGTACGTATATCTATGACATGTAAAGTCAGAGGGATTGTGAAGATACCATGCAAACATACACATGACTGTTGAATGAGATTCCAATCCTAAAATACCTTCATTAGCATTTTGAACTCTTGACTGCAGATATTTGTGAAGTTCTTGGACATATTGTTATTGTTCTCAATACTCATAATTATTTGTGTAATATAAGATCTGATATGTTTAATATATTGAATGATCAATGTCAACATTCAGGAGATGTACTTGTTAAAATTAAACAGAAAAGATTTGGATCCACTGAAGTGATTAAGTTTTATACCAGGTATAAGTACAGGTATACCAGGATAAGTGCAAAATAAAATTACCAAAGTGTTTCCTTACAATACACGAATGCACATTTTGCAGCCTGAAACCTGAAATTAGTATAAAATAGATTTCTGTGTATAGAAGTAAAATTAAAGCCAAATTACTTTTGCACTTTGAAATCTGTTTAAAATAGTCACACTCTGTGTATTAGGAAGACATATATACATGATGATCACAGTGCTGCATCAATTCGTTCAGCTTCTTGTGTTAACAAAACTCAATATGATTTAAACAAAATGAATCCTTTTGATCACGTGTAAAGCGTAGATCAAGAGTAAATTGAATTTGGATTGAAATTAGCCAGATACTTCCATTATATTGTATGTGACAAGATTTCAAATTAAAAGAGCTTCAAAATCAGTCTATAGAAAACTAAAGGGAGTTAAAAGAAATGTAGACTTTAATACTTTAAGTATATTTACAGAAAGGTAGAATTTATTTATGAATAAAACTAATATTTACCAGTATTTACAATACTGATTTTTACCACGTTTGTTTATATAGTTCCATGTTACTGGATTTGTCTGTATTAAATTTTTCAGCATCCAGATATTTCTTTGCCAGTGATGTAATAGTGGAGGTTCTTGCTGAGTTAGGTGTTACAGGTACATTAAGCTGAGCTTGGTATTAGAAAGAAAGTACTTAATGATTACTCTAGTTTATCAATTTGGCACTGGTGTCTGTTCTCCCAAGGTCCTCCAATAGACAGACTGGAGTTGTGTTCTCTTCAAGAGAACGCAAACTCTATTCTTTTGGCCATAGTCTGTCTTATCAGATGTGTATGATGTGCTAATTCCACCTGGATAAACCTCCCTTGGCTAACAATCTGCAGAACCCTGTACTTGGAATTTGTGTGACTACTTTGATCTTTCATCACCTGTCTCGGTTCTACTGTTTTTTTCCTTACTAGTGTTGTGTTCACATCCCATTCCCATCCCACTCTTTCTGCAATCCTCTGATTTCTGTCCTTTGATTTTATACCTTTTATAAAGCTCTTCATATTGTAAATGCATGCTCGTATTTAATTATTTATGCACATTTTATTCTTTATCCATCCTTTAACTTCTAATGTTATCAGCTTTTTTATTTATATATCATTCTTTATTTTTATATAATTCTGTATTCTTTATAATTTTTGAGTGTAGTATTTTGTTGCATGTTGCGCCCTGACCAACACACCACAGAAATTCCTAAAGCCTGTAAATGTGTATGGTGAATAAATTTGATATTTGTGAAAAATTTCTCATGACTGTATGTTGCCACTACCTTAAAGATCATACAGTTTTGGTCTAGCTGAACTTTGTTTGCAGTCTTTTTAAAAGGACAATTGATTGCAGTCACGTATACAGGATAGAAAGGTCACTTTTACAAAAAAAGGTATTTGAGTATTGCTTCAGCTCTGAAGTATTTCTTTAAAAAAACAATGGTGCTTATTGTGGTGAACTGAAATATCAGCTCATGCCTGCTGAGTTCCTCCAGCATTTTGCGTGCATTGGATTTCCAGCATCCGCAGATTTTCTCATGTTTGTTGTTTATATATTAGTCACACGATTATTTACGCAGCTCAAATTCTTAATTTACTTAACCACACTTCTCATCATGCCTTATAGTAAGTTTCACAACTATACGCAAATAAAAAATGAAGAAGGGTTTGCAGGAAATTTTCTGCCTAGTTATTAGAACATGGGTTATTAGACTTCAATTATTTGGGTAAATAAATATGAAAATTTGTCCCATATTTCTGTTTGCACAACTATTATTTTTCATTTGAACCACATGAATCTTCAGAAATGATATTGTGCCAAAGGACTAAAGGGTTCAGCATGTTGAATTTTATTCAGAAAATAGGAATGATATCCAGTCTAGAAATTGAGTAACAGACCTACCACTAATTTGAGTAAACTTCAAAGGGGCAGGTAGCACTTTGGAGGTGGCATCACACATTCATGTAATTAATTTGTGTATCTTTGGTGTCAGAGAGATACAGAATAAAAAATAAAGTTTCATTCACATCATTTAATGTTTACTGGAACTTCAGATCTATTGCATCATATCATACACTTTTAGCAAACAAAACAAAGATGTGCATTCGAAACCTCATGGCTCTGAGTTACAATACTAGAGTTAATTGGCAAACATTTTAAAAATAATAATTGCTTTAACTTTAGTGGATTTACTTGGCATATCTGAGTGCACTGATGACAGGAATTCAGCAAACTGATGTTTGGAAGCTGCTTAATATGGAACCACATGAGACTTAATTGCAGAGTTAAAAATAAAATAAAATAAAATTTCACCAAGCAGTTGGGGAGCCAGCAAGCTGCTCAATGCAAAGAAAAAGCAGTAAGGGGTATGCTTCAGAATGACAAGTGAAGGAAATGGCATGTGATTGATATCTATGTTGAATCCCTTTCTATATATTCAGTCATAAATCCAAAGCGGGCAAATGTAATGTTTGGTATGATACTAAAGAACAAATTTTGAGGAAGAATGCAGAGAAGTTGTAGAAGTTAGGGAGAGGGGAGAATGGCTGGGCATTCAAATGTAAAACATTTTGTATTAATGCACACTGGGGAAGTAATAAGAAACACTATTCTCTCAGGAAATGTGGAGAAGGCTTGACCCAAAAGCAGGGAACTTGTGAGTTAATTTATCAGTAACAATATTTTACTAATAGACGACAAAATAACTAACATCAAAGGGCCACAAAACAAGAGAAGAGACAAAGGGCAAGAAGTTAAACATAAGGCAGTGAGAGTTAAAGCTAGGAGCAACTGGTTGAGGCCAGCTGGTTCGACGATGGGTCTGGTGGAACTCATTGATGAGTAATAGACGGCGCCCAAGACCTCTCCTCTAGGCCATACCCTTTCCAGTCTACCAGGCACTGCACACCCTACTCACAGCAACATGACTCCATCAGCTGCTGAACCATATGCAGTGGATAAACTTCCATCATCCTAGGTTCTGGATGAGCAGGCTCAGATAGGTTGAGTGGTCCACAGAGAACAGGTTTGAGGCAGGGCACGTGGCAGGTACGTGTGATCCTTAGGGACTCTTGCAGCTGGAGATGGTAAGTGACTCAGTTGATGTGATAAGTGATTTTGAAGGGACCAACGGACCAGAGCAAGGTCTTGCAGGAGTTGGTACACAGTGGCAGATCTCAGGTGGACAGCCAGACATGTTCCCTTGGCCAGAGTAGTCTGGCTGGGCACCGATAACAGTTGGCCTGTTGGTAGTAGGTGTGGTTGACAGTTAAAATGGCTCTATGTGCCCTCCTCCAAATATTCTGGCAGCTGAAAACTAGGGCTGCTCCATGGGGACCAATGGAGGTTGGTCGCAATGAAGCACTTCAAAAGGTGGCATACTCATGGCAGAGGAAGTGTGTAGATTGTGGGACAGCTCAGCCCAGAACAAATACTTCTTCCTTGTGGAAGGGTTGGAGGCAGCAAAGCATTGCAGAACTTCTCCACTTGTTGATTGGCTCTTCCTAACTGTCCATTGGTTTGCAAATGATAGTCAGAAGGTAAACTTACTGAGGTGCAGCAGAAGGTGAATTGTGGGCCCCGGTCTGACACACTGTCCTGAGGGAAACCATGGAAGTGACCTACAGGTTGTAGAACCAGGTCTGCTGTCTCAATGGCTGGTGGATACTTAGGAAGGGCAATAGAATAGGTGTCTTCGAGAACCAGTCCACCACTGTCAGGATCACCATGGCCTCATCAGAGGATGGCAAACCGTGATGAAATCCATGGTGATGTGGAGCCACTGTTGTCAATGGACCGATAAGGACTGCAGGAGACGAGGGGCCTGTGGGTTGGAGGAATAGGACCAGGAACGCTAAGGGCAAGCAATGATGAATTAATGTACAACTACAATCATATTGGGCAACAGAAATGGTGCCACGGAAAATCCAGAATCACTCGTATGCCTGGATGGGCGGAGAGGGCCCACTGGAGCACGTCAGAGCTGCTGACACATGCATGCGGCTGGCAGGAGTGTTGGCTGCAGCAGCGCCATGCTGTACAGCCTGGTAGATCTGGATAACAAGATCCCAGATGATCGGGGTGAGAATCTGCAAGAGTGGAACGATAGGCTGAGGGTCGATCTCTGCTTCAGGAATCAAACTACCAGGTTCAGGAACTGTTATTAGCCCTCAACCATCAGGCTTTTGAACTAGTGGATGTAACTTCATTCAACTTCTGTTGGCCCATAAATGAACTGTTCCCACAACCTATGGACTCACTTTCAAGGATTCTTCATCTCACGTTCTTAATATTTATTCTTTCTATTTATTATTTTTCTCTATTGTATTAGCACTGTTTGGTTTCCTTTGCACGTTGGTTGCTTGTCCACCCTGTTGGTCGTGGTCTTTAATTGATTCTATTATATTTCTTGGATTTACAATGAATGCCCACAAGAAAACGAATCTCAGGGTTGCATATGGTGAAATATATGTACTGTACTTTGATAATAGATTTACATTGAAATTTGAATTTTGAACTTTAGATGGGTATAATCAAAATATTTTTAAGATTTCCTCGATGGAGGTCACTAACGTGAAAAGCAGCAGAGATTTTATTTTATTTTGAGATACAGTGCAGAATATGCATTCTGGCCTTTTGAGCAGCACCACCCAGCAACCCTCAGCAAACCTAACCTATTCATGGGACAGTTTAGAATGACCAATTAACCAACCTGGTACGCCTTGGGACAGTGGGAGTAAACCAGAGCATCTGGAGAAAACCCCACACATTCCAGAGACTCTGTACAGAGGATGCTGGAATGGAACTTCAAACTCCTACTTCCCAAGTTATAATAGCATCGCAGTAACCACTACACGACCTTGGCACCCAAGATAAATTAAATTTAATTCTTTTGACCAAAAAATATTTTTAATTTCAATTTTAGTGATACATCATTCAATTTTGATTTAATATTTACAGAAACTTTGTACAGTTATCTCAAGTTGCACCAGACAGCAAATGCATTAATTATAAAAGAAACCATGTTAGCAATAATATGCAGCAGAATTTTACTGACAGTTTGCTGTAAAACTTGACGCAAGTCCACATTTTATATTTTCTGATAGCAGTGAATTTGGTGGTTGGAATGTGAAATCTCAATAAATACAGTAGGAAAGAAAAATAGCACATTGATATGGTATTCTTCATGACTTCACTATATCACTATAAATTAAATATCAGTGTGTTGTATCATCTGTTGCATAATACTGAAATGTTGCAGACAATTGTATGGGAAAAGATTGCACTAACGGAAGGACGTTGGAGAACTCTCTTGACCTCTGAATAGTTCTTTGGCAACTTCTTTTTCTACGTGCAGCAAACAAAGCTTTGATTTAACATTTCATTCCAAACATAGCAAGCCATACAGTTCAACGTTAGTTCAAAACTTCACTGAAGTGTCAGCATGGATTATGCGCTCTGACGTGGGATTGGGAGCTTCTAATTTTCTGGCTCTGATAGAGAGATATTAATACCCAGCTAAAGCTGGCAACATTTTTTTATTCAAGACTATTTAAAAATTATGGAGTCAAGTATCATATCAGACAAATTTTTGTGTCTTTCAAATGGAAATATTTTAACTAAATTAAAAATCATGGGAGCTTTTGTAGAGTCTCTATCACTATCCACATCACCCAACAAAAATAACCGATCTTTAATAACATTTTTAGTTGCATTTAAAACTTTGAGACATTAGCATGGAAGACACTATTTTAAATGAAAATCCACTTCATTTTAACTTCCCCATAAAGCCTAAACACTATTTCCTTTTCATTTGGGAGACCTAAGTGATTTATTCCAATAAATCTGAATTGTTTTATCTCTGGAATGGTCATTCAGTTCAATACCACATTGAATAGATTGAATTATGGAATTAGGATGATTCACTTTTTCCTCTCAACTTTTACAGCACAAGAGAGAAAATACTTTATTTTTCTGATGAGGAATAAGCAACCCTCTGCTTTAAAATAAAGTGGCCTCAATTCAAACCTTCCAAAAATACTGTTAGCAACAGAATCTCCAGCAGGAATGATGCAGATTTATTATATTACATGGCTTATTCTCCTGAAACAAACACTGAAGAGTTTCTTTCTAATTTTCCATTTATGCATTATATCTACTATGTATCTATTGATCTGTGCACTCGTGATTTATTATTATTCATGGACAACATCTGAGGTCAATATCTTTGGAACTGTTTCGGACCGCCTGAACTCCATTTCGGTTTCCAGGCTTCAATAGAATCAATTTCTAATGGTTAAACACATGAATCCAGGGCTTGTTCAATTTTAACTGGTAGTGAAGGTCATTGTTAAGTACTCATGGATGGAACACTTGTTTCTTAATTTTCTAGACTTCCTAAAAGATTTAATGTGGTCATCAACAGTATTGCAGCCAGAATGTTGAGGCCATCTTAAAGTGTTCAAGTAGTGTGTTCAGTTTGATATAATTATTTTTGGCTCACGATGTACATAACTCGTACATTGGTCAATATTAATGACAGTCCGGATATATAATACCAGAGATGTAGGATCATTAATCCCTTAAAAATTTGAAGCATAACTTCCTTATTCATTTCTTCTATAATAAAAGATAACTTTCTGTTAGCTTTCCCAATTACTTACATTAATTTTAATTAACAAAGTATTGGCTTAGTCAGGGCAGCAAATTAAAAATTGTCAATACCTATATGAAAATGCAAATCAAATATAAGTGGGAAAAAATACACAACATATGCAAATCCTGACAACCTGACAGATGGCCTGAAAATCTTATCTGAGCTGCCTCTGGGAAAAGTCACACAGAATTTAACTTTAAGGTATTGAAATGCCCCAGTGCACAAAAACCTCAGCACAAAATTGTACTTGAGTTGAGCATATTCACTGGTAAAATACACTAAACTGAAAATGTTGTCCTTGTCCAGTAGAGGGTGTGCTTTTTTGTGTGTTGTTATTTCTATGCTCTTTATACACTGCATTATCTCTTAATATTTGCTGCCAACCTTGGTGGAATGTAGTAAAATATCAGTTTTCCATTAGAATCTGTTACACTCCTGGTTTACTACACAGGTGAAGAATGTTTTAACAGTACTGCTAGGTAACCAGTTCTTTTGTATACGAATGATGATCATTGCAGATTTGTTGTGCAAATATTTTTAGAACAGTCAATAAGTATGGAATATTTCTGTAATGGAAGCTGAAATAATTGGGTCAACAAAGTCTTCACTTGTCAAAACTGTTAAATGTAAGACACAAAGGAAGCTCTCAGGAGAATTGCATAATGGCAAATCAGTCTGTATTGCCACTTTTTGTTTATTTGTTGTTATTTTGAGTCCTGGTGAAAACTGTTCTGATCATTAAGGTGCGGAGATATGCGACGGAAGAATTTTTTGTGTATGTCATCTTGTACAATCTTGTCAATTGTAGCATGGGTTTTCTTTAAACAATATTTTCCAGAGCCAATTTTACTTATTTATCATAATCTTGTCTTTTCCAAGAGGTTGGGGTCAATTCTCTGCAGCTCTAGGGAAATAATGCGATATCAAAGTGTCTTTTCCTTGGGTGAAAGGATTAAATTATGGTGACAATTGCATAAATAGATGCAGTGACCTTTTGTCATTCTTTGAGGAGATGTGACCTGTCAATATAACTCCTTTTCAGTCATTTGCTGCCTGGGAAGTGCTCATAATTGATTATAGAAATAGAGCAAATGATGTAAGTCATACATTTCAGGTTTTATTTGGCTCTGTGTATCAATGTTCTCTCAAGTTACACTGTATCCTAGTCACAAAATAGCCTCTTAATGTAATATATTTCCATTTATCATCTAAAAGCACTAGGGTAGCATAGCAGTTAATGCGATGCTATTAAAGCTTGGGGCATCAGAGTTCAGAGTTCAATCTTGGCATCCCCTGTGAAGAGTTTGTATGTACTTCCTGTGGTATGCTTGGGCTTCCTCTGCATGTTCTGGTTTCTTCCCACGGTCCAAAGACATACCAGTTAGTACGTTAATCAATTATCATAAATTGTTCCATGATTAGTCTAGGGTTAAATCGATTGGTTGCTGGGCAGTGTGGCTTGGAGGGCCAGAAGGACCTACTCTATGCTGTATCTCCAAATAATAAACAAATAAACAAACAAGTCTGTTTTGATTCTTCAGTTAATCTTGTTTGTAGAATAAGGTGTATGTTCATTTTACTTGGAATTGGGCTGAATATAACATAAACTAATTCTTCACATACTTGGCATGTCTACCAGAAGCAGTTGCTTATGCTATTGAAAACTGAGGATAGACTATTGGCAAACAGGAGGAAATCTGCAGATGCTGGAAATTCAAGCAACACACACAAAATGCTGTTGGAACGCAGCAGGCCAGGCAGCATCTATAAGGAGAAGCGTTGTCGACATTTCGGGCTGAGACCTTTCGTCAGGACTAACTGAAAGGAAAGATAGAGATTTGAAAGTAGGAGGGGGAGGGGAAAATGCAAAATGATAGGAGAAGACCAGAGGGGGTGGGGTGAAGCTGAGAGCCAGAAAGGTGATTGGCAAAAGGGATACAGAGCTAGAGAAGGGAAAGGATCATGGGATGGGAGGCCTAGGGAGAAAGAAAGGGGGAGGGGAGCACCAGAGGGAGATGGAGAACAGGCAGAGTGATGGGCAGAGAGAGAAAGAAAAAAAAGGAGAGGAAAAAAAGCTAAATATATCAGGGATGGGGTTAGAAGGGGAGGAGGGGCATTAACGGAAGTTAGAGAAGTCAATGTTCATGCCATCAGGTTGGAGGCTACCCAGCCGGTATATAAGGTGTTGTTTCTCCAACCTGAGTGTGGCTTCATCTTGACAGTAGAGGAGGCCGTGGATAGACATATCAGAATGGGAATGGGACGTGGAATTAAAATGTGTGGCCACAGGGAGATCCTGCTTTCTCTGGCGGACAGAGCATAGGTGTTCAGTGAAATGGTCTCCCGGTCTGTGTCGGGTCTCACCAATATATAAAAGGCCACACCGGGAACAGCGGACGCAGTATACCACACCAGCCGACTCACAGGTGAAGTGTCGCCTCACCTGGAAGGACTGTCTGGGGCCCTGAATGGTGGTGAGGGAGGAAGTGTAAGGGCAGGTGTAGCACTTGTTCCGCTTGCAAGGATAAGTGCCAGGAGGGAGATCGGTGGGAAGGGATGGGGGGGATGAATGGACAAGGGAGCTATCCCTGCAGAAAGCAGAAAGAGGGGTGGAGGGAAAGATGTGTTTGGTAGTGGGATCCCATTGGAGGTGGCGGAAGTTACGGAGAATTATACGTTGGATCCGGAAGCTGGTGGGGTGGTAGGTGAGGACAAGGGGACCCTATCCCGAGTGGGGTGGTGGGCGGATGGGGTGAGGGCAGATGTGCGGGAAATGGGAGAGATGCGTTTGAGAGCAGAGTTGATGGTGGAGGAAGGGAAGCCCCTTTGTTTAAAAAAGGAAGACATCTCCTTCGTCCTGGAATGAAAAGCCTCATCCTGAGAGCAGATGCGGTGGAGACGGAGGAATTGTGAGAAGGGGATAGCATTTTTGCAAGAGACAGGGTGGGAAAAGGAATAGTCCAGGTAGCTGTGAGAGTCTGTAGGCTTATAGTAGATATCAGTAGATAGGCCGTCTCCAGAGATGGAGACAGAAAGATCAAGAAAGGGGAGGGAGGTGTCAGAAATGGACCAGGTAAATTTGAGGGCAGGGTGAAAGTTGGAGGCAAAGTTAATGAAGTCAACGAGCTCAGCAAGAGTGAAGGAGGCAGCGCCAATGCAGTCGTCGATGTAGCGAAGGAAAGGGGGGGGGAATGGATACCCGTATAGACTTGGAACATGGACTGTTCCACAAAGCCAACAAAAAGGCAGGCATAGCTGGGACCCATACGGGTGCCCATGGCTACACCTTTGGTTTGGAGGAAGTGAGAGGAGCCAAAGGAGAAATTATTGAGAGTAAGAACTAATTCCGCTAGACGGAGGAGAGTGGTGGTAGAGGGGAATTGGTTAGGTCTGGAATCCAAAAAGAAGCGAAGAGCTTTGAGACCTTCCTGGTGGGGGATGGAGGTATATAGGGACTGGACATCATGGTGAAAGTAAGGCTGTGGGGGCCAAGGAACTTAAAATCATTGAAAAAATTCAAAGCATGAGAAGTGTCCCAAACATAGGTGGGAAGGGATTGAACAAGGGGGGATAAAACAGTGTCAAGGTATGCAGAAATGAGTTCAGTGGGGCAGGAGCAAGCTGAGACAATGGGTCTACCTGGACAGGCAGGTTTGTGGACTATTGGATAAAAAAACACAAAATGCTGGCAGAACTCAGCAGGCCAGACAGCATCTATGGGAGGAGGTAATAACAATGTTTTGGGCTGAAACCCTTCATCAGGAGTAAAGTAACATGGGATGGTCGAGGGGGGATAAGAAGTGGGGGGAGGGATAAAGTAGAGAGCTGGGAAGTGATAGGCTGGAGGGAAATGGGCTGGGGGAAGGTGGAGAATTATGGGAAATAAAAGAGAAAGAAAGCGAGGGCTGGGGGAGATTATAGTGAGGGGAGAAAAGAGAGAGAAAGAGAACCAGACTAAAATAATAGATAGGGATGGGGATAAGGGTGGGGGGCAAGGGTATCAACGGAGGTCTGTGAGTTGGATGTTCATGCCGGAAGGAAGGAGGCTACCTAGGCGGGAGATAAGGTATTGCTCCATCGACCTGCGTGTGGCCTCATCTTGACGGTAGAGGAGGCCATGGACAGACATGACGGAGTGGGAGTGGTCTGTGGAATTGAAGTGTGTGGCCACAGGGAGATCCCGCCACTGCTGGAGGACTGAGCGCCGGTGTTCGGCGAAATGGTCTCCCAGTCTGCGGCGGGTCTCCCCAATGTATAAATGGCCACGTCGGGAGCACTGGATACAGTCTATCACCCCAGTTGACTCGCAGGTGAAGTGGTGCCTCACCTGAAAGGACTGTCTGGGGCCTGGGATGGTGATGAGGGAAGAAGTGTGGGGGCAAGTGTAGCACTTCTTCCGTTTGCAGGGATGAGTGCCCGGAGGGAGGTCCGTGGGGAGGGATGGGGGGGATGAGTGGACAAGGGAGTCACATAGGGAGTGATCCCTGCGGAAAGCCGAGAGTCGGGTGGAGGGTAAGATGTGGCTGATGGTAGGATCACGTAAGAGGTGACGGAAGTTACAGAGGATTATACGTTGGATATGAACACCGGCGCTCGGTCCTCCCGCCTAGGTAGCCTCCTTCCTGCCGGCATGAATACCCAACTCACTGACCTCCGTTGATACCCCTGCCCCCCACCCTTACCCCCATCCCTATCTATTATTTTAGTCTGGTTCGCTTTCTCTCTGTTTTTCCCCCCTCACTATAATCTCTCCCCCCAGCCCTACCTTTCTTTCTCTTTTATTTCCCATAATTCTCCACCTTCCCCCAGCCCATTTCCCTCCAGCCTATCACTTCCCAGCTCTCTACTTTATCCCTCCCCCCACTTCTTATCCCCCCTCGACCATCCCATGTTACTTCACTCCCGATGAAGGGTTTCGGCCCAAAACGTCGTCACTACCTCCTCCCATAGATGCTGTCTGGCCTGCTGAGTTCTGCCAGCATTTCATGTTTTTTATTTATTTCCAGCATCTGCAGATTCACTCGTGTTGCCTTTGTAGACTATTGGGTTGGTTATCAGTCAGTTTGAATTTGTCCTGCTTTATATGGACAAAAATATTTCTAGGATTTTTTTAATGCATTGTTCATGCAATATGGACATTGCTAGCAATGCTGGCATTCATTGTCTATCTCTAATAACACCTGAACTGAGGAGGCAGTTAAGAATAAATCACATTTCCTTTCCAGAATGAAACATGAAGTAGACAATTTATTTTAATAACAATCTGAGTGATTCATAGTTCTTGTTACAGAAGGTAGTTTCTAAATCCATTATTGATTTTAATATCTAGCTGCCATAGTAGAATTTCAATTTATGGCCGGAAAAATGGCTGAGAATAGTGGGTTGAATTGAATTGAATTGACTTCATTTCTTATATCCTTCACATACATGAGGAGTAAAAATCTTTGTTACGTCTCCATCTAAATGTGCAAGTATAGTGCTGATTGTCCACATTCTCAAGGTTTGCAGCTGTATTTGTAAATGATGGCAGCCATGTTCTGGAATTGTAGTCTTCAGAATTACAGCCCAGGGACAAAGCTATTGCTGTATCCCATCCCTTCAGCAATTTTTGGACAGCACAGGAGTGAATTGAATCAGTTGATGACTGGTAGGGAGTGGGATACTTCAGAGTTCAAAGTAAATTTATTATCAAAATACATATTTGCCATGATATGCCACTGTGAGATTCATTTTCAGAAGGAGAACAAGAAAAATTATCCTCTAGTTTTAAGATGACCTCACATCCTCCATTTAATGGAAGTCCCTCACATTACGGTTCATCCAGGTAAACCTTCACTGCATTGTTCTGAATGACTTGATCTCGTCCCTTATATACGACATGTAGTGATTTATTAGATATTCAGTTTGACTTGATTCAACTGTTTAATACCCCAAATCCACAAAGCCCAAATATCCCATATGCTTTCTTATCCACTGTAACCAAAATGTATGAAAGTGCTGCATCTGTCCTTCGGTTGACTGAAATTAGATACTTCAGCGTGGTTTGGAAATAAAACTCAAACCTTTTCATAGTCTCAATGGTAAAATACCAAGCAGCTCTCTTCACTATTCCTCTGGAGATTCTCAACAGAGTAAGCTTGTAATTAAAGTGAATTTAATCTCTAGTGACATGAATTTAATTATAAAATAAAATTTCTTACATTATACCTCTAAATCAGTCTATCAAAGGAACCTGTCATTTTCCACAACCTATGTATTAGAATATGTTTTAGAGTAGTCAGTGATCAATTTCAAACTGATTTTGGAATTATCTATCTGTTAGGCTGCTATCTATTTAAAGATCTTTTTTCTGAGAGCTAAGTTAATTGGAAGAAAGCTGGATTGTTCTGCTTGTCACAGTGTGACTTTCTTCATATGGCTTATATAATATTGAACTCAGAACAGGTGGAATTATGAAGTGGTGCTAAGTTAATCCAAAAATACAATTACATCTTCTCACAATGCCATCATGTGTAAGGTAAATCAACTGAGGCTTCAATCAAAAATATCAGGGGTCTCAATGAAGTGAGAGAGATTCAAGAATGCAGAAAATAAGTCTGGAGAAGGGAAAAGAGAAACAGATATTTGTTATAGGATTTCTGATTAGAGGGATATTACAACACAAAAGCATGGAGACTGTAATTGTTATGTTTTGGAACTCCAAAACTAATTGAAAGAAAAACACAGGAACCTTTGGATAAATGTTTTCACTTCATTTTTACTTTAAGTAAGGCGCATGATTATGACATGGAAGCATCATAACGTATACCATTCACGTACTTTTCCGTATAATCTGCAATGTATTGTGTAAACAACAAAAAATGCTTAGTCAAGCAGTGTATTTACAATATTATTCAAATATTACTGAACTATTAAATACACAATAGTAAAAATCTTGTGGAGGACAGTGGTTGGTCTCCACATTGTGATATAGTGGAATAAAATCTCCTTGTTAAAAAGAAATTGCAAAAGTAGACAGCATGCCCACTGTGGACTAATCTCACCAATTTCTGTTCAAAAAAGGATGTAGGCAAAAGGCAGGTAGCTATAGGCCAGTTAGTTTAACATCTGTAGTTGGGAAAATGCTTGGAGCTATCATTAAGGAAGAAATAGCGAGACATTTGGAAAGAAATGATCTATCAGGCAGATGCAGCGTGGATTCAGCAAAGGCATGTCCTGTTTGACAAACTTGTGGTGAACTACATATACCTGTCTGGACTGCTCCTGTGGCTCCTCCCACAGACCCCTGTATAAAGGCGATTGAGGCCTGATGCCCGGCCTCATTCTCCAGGATGTAGTGTTGTTCATTCTTCCAGTCAATAAAAGCCGATATCTCGCTTCTTACGTCTCAGAGCGAGTTATTGATGGTGCATCAAAACTTACTGGAGTTCTTTGAGGATATGATGAGTGCAGTGGATAGAGGAGAACAGATGAACATTATTTACATGGATTTCCAGAGGATGTTCGATTAGGTGCCACACTTTATTCTGCACCGTTATTGTTTTACCTTGTGCTATCTCAACGCACTGTTGTAATGAGTTGAACTGTATAAAATATGTGCAAGTGCTTCTCACTGTATCTTGGTACACTTGCCTGAGGTTACCAAAGGTGAATGCAATTGCACCTGCACCTGGAAATTGGAAATAATGACGGCCTACAGCCACTGCTGGAAGTCATTGCATAACGTGGAGAGCTCCTTTCCCACCATTCTGGGTTGTTGTTTACTACACTATAGTACTTCGTTACCAACACCATAATTCATTAGCTTGTAAGTAGATACTGTATATAAGCTAAAATTCTTCTAAATCCTTATCTTCCCATTGAACACAAACCAGGACATCACCCATTTTCATTGCTCAATGCTCTCAGGTGATAATTGTCTTTGCTGCTGTTTCCTACACAGAATTACTTCATTGTGGCATTTTGACTTTGGTTGTAATTGACATTCTGAGAAAAACTACTTCAGATATGGCTTCTTCTTTGAAAAATGTTTCTTTTTCCTTCGCATAGGCACTTCTGCCATTAGCCAATGTAACTGGGCACCACACTACAATTTCATTTTAAATGTATTCTTTAAAAGTATTGCCTGATACATTTCAAAGTTATTTTTAAGAACACAGAACAGTACAGCGCAGGAATAGGCCATTCAGCCCTCAATATTGTGCTGAACCAGCTAAAAAGCAATTCAAAAACACCCAAACACTAAACCATTCTACCTACACCATGTCTGATGTGAACTTGCCAGAGAAAAGGTGTTCCAAATTAATGCTTCTTAGTTCCTGCCTAATGCCTTTGTAATTTGCCCTACTCCAATTTAAAACTCCTCCGCAAGGACTGTACTTATCCTTATCTATAGCTATCCTGAAAGTTAAGAATTGTGGTCACTGTAACCTAACTGTTCACCCACTGAAAGGTCAGTCACCTGGCCAGGCTCATTACCCAACTATACCTCCTCCTCTCGTTGGACTGTCCATTTATTTATTTAAGAAACCTTCCTTGAAACGCTTAACAAATTCTGCCCCATCTAAACCTCTTGTACTCCCCCATATTAACAACCCTATTATTTTTATATATTTTCTTAATCTGATTACATATCTGTTCCTCGATGTCCCAGTAGCTATTAGGGGGTCTGTAGTGTAATCCCATCAATGCAATTGCACTTTTCCTATTCCTAAGTTCTACTTAAATTGGCTCAGTGTCTGACCCCTCCATTATGTCTTCCCTGAGTGAAGCTGTAATATTGTCCCTAATTAGCAGTGCAACCCACCCTGCCAGCCCCAACCCCCCCCCCCCCCAACTTTTACCTACTCTTCTATCTTTTCTAGAACTTCAAAAACTTGGTACCTTAATCATCCATTCCTGCCGCTCTTTCAACCAAGTTTCAGCAATGGCTACAACATCATAGTTCCATGCACTGATCCATGCTGTAAGTTTGTCACCCTTATCCATAATGCTATGATACAACTGGGGCAATCTATCAAATACTGGATTTCTTGGTCTCCTTGTGCTCAACTTTAAGCTAAAACACCTTTCTTCTAAAAACAACCAGTAGAACAATGTAGGGACAATTAATTCGATAAGGTCCACTCTCATAGAAAAGGCCTATTCCCAACAATATGTTTTTATTAGTTATCACAATTGAATAGGATTTTGATTTACATAAAGTGTAATTTGTGTAAAGGATTCATTTATTGTGCAAGACTTTTAATAAATAATACCAAAAAACTATTGTAACCTCATAGAAGCTCTAGGCCCATGGCCTTTTTAAGATACAAAATCACAAAAAGGAGATGGTACCCTACGAAATGCCAAGGCCTCAATACATTAAACGGACAACATAATGACATGATGTAAGGCTATCATTTAATGCCTTCCATGGGGAAAGTGATGATAGCCTCCTCTTTCCCCTCATGTCCTTTAAAATACTACCTTTCTTAAAAACATTTATAATAACCTAAGTCCTTCATAAATTTTTCTCAGATCTGAAATTGATGATTGAAACAAATTAAAAATGTTTAACATCTTAAAATACTATTGTAATTAGTGCATATTATTGCTGTGTTTGGTTCCAGTAGCATGTGCAACATAAATCATCTGATTATTCCACTTCACTTAGACGCCGCTTGCATTTGTTTGTTCAGGCTCCAGCTCTGCCTGCAGCACACTCACCGATCTCCTGGGAACTGTGACTCATCAGATCCTCTGCTTCAAAGCTCTTTTTTAAGATAGGATCTTGGTGACACCCAAAGAATACAGGGCAATTTGACTGCACTGTGTAAATCATAAATACTATTCTAGTCAAACTTAGTTTCACATTTTCCTTGCACTAAAAACATTATTTGGATGAGGGTTCATATCACAAACCGCAAATAATATATTTCATTTTTCTCTTTTTAATTTGAAATAAAATTGTAAATACACGAATGCAGACAGTCTGACAACATACAAGTGATAATGAAGTGAGAGAAACAAAGGTAGAGGAGGTAGAGTATGCTTTACGATTAACTCATCATGGTGCCAAGATTGTCACCCTCTTGTGGTTCTGAATCAGTCCTGCTCACCTGACCTGGAACACCTTGCAGTCAAGTGTCATCCATCTTTTCTGCTGAGGGAGTTTTCTGTCATCATCCTGGTAGCAATGTACATTCTCCCTCAGACCAAGGCCACAGACTCTGGAGGAGATGAGCACTGTAATCAGCAGTCACGAAACAGTGCACCCGTATGCCTTCCCTGTTATTGCAGCTGTTATCATCCAGACCAGGTTGAAGAAAACCTCTGTGCCTTCAAAAACATACGGGACATACACAAACCAAAAGCCATGGATGAACCAGGAGATTTGTAGACTGCTGAAGGCTAGGTCTGTGGCATTCAAGACTGGTGATCCAGAACTATACAAGAACTCTACGTATCACCTATGGAAGGCTATTTTAAGAGTGAAAAACAATTCTGATTGAAGCTAGAGACAGATTCGGATGCACGTCGGCTCAGCAAGGTTCACATCCCATTACTTCCACCAGAGAGGGAAAAAGGGAGAATAAAACTAAATCTGTACAGATATCCACAGCATCTGGTGACCCCGTGATATCTGTCTTGGACTGAACATCTTTCAAGAGGGTAAACCCTTGCAAGGCAACAGGCTCTGATGTGTACCTGGTAGGGCATTGAAAATCTTTGCTAACCAACTGGCAGGAGAGTTCAAGGATATCTTTAATCTCTCACCTGCTTCGAGAGGGTGACAATCTTAACAAATGTCCAAGAAGAGAAGGGTGAGCTGCCTCAATGACTATCGCCCAGTTGCACTCACATCTACTGTGCTGAAGAACTTTAAGAGGTTGGGTCATATCCAGAATGAATTCCTGCCTAAGCAAGGACCTGGACCTGATTTCATTTGCATATTGCCACAATAGGTCTACAGTGGATGCATTCTCAACGGCTCTCCACTTGGCCTTGGATCACCTGCACAAAATCAATACTTACATCAACTGCTTTTTGTTAATTCAGCTCAGTGTTCAACACCATCATACCCTCAGTACTAATCAACAAGCTCCAAAATTGGGGCCTCTGTACCTTCTTCTGAAACTGGATCCTTGACTTCCACACCATGAGACCACAGTTTGTCTGAATCAGAAATAACATCTCCTCCTCGTTGACAACTAACATTGGTGCACCTCAAGGATGCATGGTTAGCCGACTGCTCTACTCTCTCTATACCCATGACTGTGTGGCTAGGCACAGCTCAAACACCATCTGTAAATTTGCCAATGACAAAACTGTTAGCAGAATTTCAGATGGTGATGAGGAAGGGTACAGGAGCGAGGTAGATCAGCTTGTTGAGTAGTGTTGTAACAACAACCTTGCACTCAAAGTCAGTATGACCAAGGAATTGACTGTGGACTTCAAGAATTGGAAGTGAAAGGAGCACATGTCAGTCATCATCGAGGGACTGGCTTTAGAAAGGGTGAGCAGTTTCAAGTTCCTGGGTGTCAACGTCTTTGAAGTTCTATCCTGGGCCCAACATATTGAAGCAATTACAAAGAAGGTACAGCAGTAACTATATTTCATTAGGAATTTGAGGAGACTTATCTTGTCACCAAAGACTCTTGTAAATGTCTACAGGTGTACTGTGGAGAATATTCTAACTTGTTGCATCACCATCTGGTATGGAGGGGGGGGGGTCACTGCACACACTCTCTTAAGTAAGTGCATTTTGAATTATCTATTGATGTTGTTAAGATCTGTTCACCATCTTCCTCTGCAGGTGAGGGAACGCAATCTCTTCTTTGTAACTTTCTGGAGAGTTGAAGATACTTTGCTTTCTTCTTTTCAGAATCAGAATAGGCAAATTGCAGCCAAAGTTGAAATGATTTTGTTCTGTCTGATCAATCCAGCTGCTTGGCTAAATTTGCATAATATTCTCAATGAATTGCCTACAGACAACCTTCATATAATGTTTTAGTGTAAGTGCCAACTGGTAAAGCAAATCCATAAGTTTTCTTTTTTAATTACTTAGCAACAGATTCAAAACAGGACATGCTTAGATGTTCAGATTCCAATCATGTGAATCATTATAGTTACCGCTGAGAGAAGTGTCACCACTTTGATTGCATAAGAGGGAACTGAATTTAATCTCTTGATATCTGGAGTACTGTAACAAATGCAGGTGTCCAACTTTCCATTTAGTTATTTTTAATTGAGGAAATCCTGTATTTGGTGCTAACATTCTGTATCTAAGCAAGGTTAAGAAGCACAGGAAGAAACAAAAACATTCAATTAACATGAGAACATGAGGGAAAACAGGACTAAGCTATTCATGATTGCTCCACCATTCAGTTAGACCATAGCTTATCTTAGACCTCAGCAACACTTTCCTATGATAATTCATATCCCTTGATTACTTTTATTTCCAAGCATCTATCAGTACCTATGCTGAATATGCTTACTAACAGAACATCCATCACATCCTAAGTATAGAATACCAAAGTTTTGTTACCCTCTGACAAAAAAATCTTATCTCAGTTGTGAATGGAAAGCCTTCATTTTTACACTATGACACAGGTACTGAACATCCCTACCAGAGAAAGAAAAATCACTATTTAGTCCTATCAAACCTTACATGAATTTTGTTAGTTTCAATAAAACAACCCTACATTATTCTAATTTGAGGAGATCATTGTCCCTGTTTGCCTAAATCCTCCTTATTGGACAAATCTCCCATGCCATAAATCAAAATGCTGAACCTTCATTACATGACATCTATTACAAATATATCCTTCCTTAGTTACCTATACTCAGTCTTCTAGGAATAGTCTCACCAGTTTCCTTTATAATTACAGTAAGACTCTTGTGCTAAAGTCCTCTTGTATTATAGGGCAAGCTTACCATTTACCTTCCTAATTCTTTGCTGTATTTGCTGTTAAATTTTTGTCTCGTATACTTAGATATTCAAGCTCACCTCTATACCAGCACCAGTTTTTGTTCTTCTTTCTACTGCACACTATGTTCCTCCTGCCCTCCCCTTGTCCATTCATTTTGTCTGCCCTGTATCTTCAAGAAGATTTTCTGCATCTTTCTCACAACTCAAACTACTTTTAAATTGTGTCAATATTGTAACTGGTCCCCTCATCCAAATCATTGACATTGATTATGAATAGCTGGAGTCCCTCTGTAGATGTACATGGTACATCACTAGGCACAACCCAATGAAAAAGACCTAGTTATTCCTACTTTACTGACTTTTGTCTCTTAATCAATCCTCCATCTACGTCAGTGTACTACTTCCAATCCAAGGTGCTCTTATTTAATTTCATACTTTCATAAGCCATCTTCTCAAATGCCTTACAAAACATATATTTGCTAATTTCCCTTAACATATTAGTGACAATCTCAAAACAAAACTAACATTTGTCAAACATGATGATACTGACCAATCCTGTGATTATTTACTCAGTATCCTGCTACCACTTGCTTGATTGGAGAAACTTGCAATTTTCTTTCTGTTCATATGAGGGTAAATGTAGTTCCATGTGTTCTCCCTCTGTATAATTCCTGGGTTATATTTGCACTTTTCCACCTGATTGTAGCCCATTGTGGAAGGGATACTGACCTCTCACATATTCAGCTGTAGTCCACAACAGAAGGCCTGAAAAATTTCTCCCCCTCAAGCTCGTTTGCTGCAGGACCATTGGTTATCAGAATACAGGAGATGATTAGGAAGTTGGCTAACAGGGGGTAATTTCAGGAGGGACAAATATTCATTGTTTGGACAAGAACAACACACAAGAATGAGGGATTCAAATTCTGTATTTGTTAAACACAGTCACACCCTCGATTTCTGGAATTCATTTCCTTAACTATACATATTCATAAGTTTGTACCTCCAACCTTTGGGAACCTTTTGTAGCCTGATGGAGAATGAATGATGAATGTTTAGTGTTAACCAACTAACTCCCTGCAGAATAAAGCAACAATGCCATCAGACGTGTTGCTAAGGGGTTACTTGAATAGATCACCAAATGAGTTCCTGCCACAGGTTATAAAAGTGGATGTCTATGCTGGATTATTCAAAGTGAGGAAATGTTCTACAAGCTTATTGTTATAAATATTCAGCTAATGATGACAGTAAATATATTTTTGCATCCTAAATTCAAATGAAATTCATGCAAATTCATTTAGACAAATACTGTTTGCTGGCAATATTAACACAACTGAAGAAAAAGGATTATGGAATAAATTTGTAGAATTAATTTTAAACTATCATCACTCAGGCATAATTTTATAAAATATAGCATGAACAACAGAGGGCAGTGCACTCTTTAGATGTTTCCTTCCACTTCAGTCTGGTAAATATAGACAGAGAGAGCTTCATATTGTATTTAATTTTAGGCAGACCAGGAAACTAACTCAACTGTTTGATCCACTGTTCGCAGTTCTAGAACTGTGGTGCAAATTATGAATGCAATGAAAGAACAATTGAAAACTTAATAAATATGGCAAGAAAAATCTGAGGGTTAAATTTTATTGGACCAGACCCCTGCTCTACATGCCACTTTACCCCAGTGTCCACTCCACAGCCTGTGTTAGCTAGGATGGCTGCAAAAGGACTATCTAGCTGGCGATCTGCACCCAGACTCCTGAGCAACTGATACTCAGGTGATGATTCATTAAGGTGTTCCCTAGAAGCCATCAAAACTGGGACAGTGGCTTCCCAATTGTCCATTATCTATCATTTCAATTTTTCATGTTTTCAAAAGCTTTTTTAATTTTTCATGTTTTCATATTTGTAAACTTAAAATATTAAACTTAACAACAAAAACATTAACCAAAAATGTAAAAAAAAAAGTAAAATAATTGTTGGTTAAAATGTTCATAAATACCTAAAAGTTTTAACATGACCAAAATGATTTAAAAAGAAATGAATTCTCCCTTTGTCTGCTAACCCATAAGAAAGATCAGACCAGGTTAAACTCTTAAGGCATTGAAGTATGATCAATTAACAAATTCCAAGATTAGTTTGGGAAAAAGATTGTTAAGAAAATTTTAAGAGTCATTCTTTTATTTCGAGAATATCCAAGGTTTATTTTGACTTTATTAAAAAATATAGTTTAATTTAGGAATGAAGAATGCAACAGAGATATGGATATTTCTGAGTGTTTGTTTCACACATATTCAGTATTCTCTATGTGGATCCAGTACTTTACAATTTCTAACCAAAGAGGTGATTGAATTCAAAGGGTGATGCCTATGAGATGCAACCTAGATAGATAGATAGATAGATAGATAGATACTTTATTCATCCCCATGGGAAAATTCAACTTTTTTTCCAATGTCCCATACACTTGTTGTAGCAAAACTAATTACATACAATACTTAACTCAGTAAAAAGTATGATATGCATCTAAATCACTATCTCAAAAAGCATTAATAATAGCTTTTAAAAAGTTCTTAACCTATGGGATATCCTGAAGTTTGCCATAATTGACTTATGACTCTTGGCTTCTACACAAGAGAATTTGGTGAGAATTTGGTCTGGTGAGAAGTTTTAGAATATAAATAAGTACAAACATAAGTCATTCCTAGATTAGAAGCTTCACTTGGACTTAAGGGGAAAAATTAACAGCTCTACAGACACATGGAGGCGGAAGCCCTATAGGAAACACAGAACCTATAGAACTGAAGGTTAAAGGGGATGGTGCAGGATACATGAAATGCACAGGTTTCTTCAGCACTATGGTGCATACTCCAAATGCTCCATCCAATTGAGAACCAAGGATCAGTGTTAATAGATCAGTTCAGAGAATCAATCAAGGATCTCTGGAACAAACACTACAAAGACTTCCTCAAAAGTAACCATTTCCATTCTAAGGCAAACTATTCAAGTCAGCCTTGCTGCCACTCCTGACAAAGAAGTCAGAAAGGTCATAAGCCAGCTTAAAGATAACCAGGAGCAGCTGATATCCCAGTTGTGATCTATTGTTCTTATCATTGTCCATACCTGGTTAAGGAGGATATATTAACGGACTGCAGATGCTGTGGAACTGTAATCAAAAAGTCCAACTATACTAACAATAAAATCATCTCCCTACTGTCCCTCACAGAGAAAGTTATCAAGGTGGGGTGGCCTCTCAACAGTCATCTTCCATTAGCTTAAAGAGCTGCTCACCAAATAAAATGTAGATTTTATCCATCCAAAGTCAAAGTCTTAGGAAGTAACTTCAGCCACCAAAAAATAGCCTTGCCCAACGTCAATGCCCACTCCCAAAACAAATGCTGAGGCCCTGGTTGCATTCAGTCAACCTGTTTGACACCAGCTTGTGTGCCTGACTGCTTTAACAGACACTCCACTCAGAGCGTTGTTATAGGAAGAGATTACCAGGCAGACATAGAGCAAAATTCAAGGGTGTTGCCAAATATTTGTTGTACATCAAATGCAACATCCCCACAAACACTTGGGAATCGTCGGCTCCAAGTGGAGAAGAAACATTCAGGATGGTATGGAGAACATCAAAGTCCTATGTTGGGAACTCACGGTAAGCTTGTGTATGTGGCAGATCGAGAAGACTTCCACATAAGCCACATGCTCACCTTTCCCATGTGCCACCTCTGCTCCCTCTGATGTTCCACCATTAGGCTCATCAAAGATTCAAAGTACATTTAGTATCAAAGTATGTATGCAGTATACAACCCTGAAGTTCATCTTCCAATAGACAGCCATGAAGCAAAGAACTATGGAACCAATCTGTTCAAAGAAAAATATCAAACCAATCCCCTTCTCCACGTGTGCAAAAATATCATATAAACTGCAACTTTAAAAATGAGCGTGAACACTGAATATAAAACACAAAATGAAACAGCATATATCAGTTCAGCTCAGTCTCCATTATCCGTGTCCACCCTGAGTCAAAAACCTCCCAGAAATAGCAACAAAAAAAAGGAGTGACCAAAAGCAGGACACGTCATAAACCTGAATTAGAGTCCAAATCTACAAACCACGGCGATTAAACAAAACCCCGGAATGATTTTGTGACAGCATCGAGGGAGAGAGAGGGATCACTCAAATGCAAGGTCCTTCACTAGAGAGCAGTGAGGAAGAGGGGACTGTCACACGCAGACACCCTCCTGCAGCAGCAACGAGTGAGACGCTACCAGACAGCACTGAACACTACCTCGACCTCTGCACCCACCTTGATGATTTCAATCTTCCTCTTCGGTTTAATCGGTGAGATCAGTGAGGGATGGAGTCGATCATGGGCTCGCGGCATCATGGCCCACATGCCGCATGCTTTGTCACAGCTTCGTGGAACCCTCTCAGAGACTGCAAAGCACCTGATTGCCCTAAAGCCCCCTGCCAAAATGTTTTGTGAACTGTCTTGAGGATGTCACCTTTAGTACCATTGTTTGCTGGTGTTATCTTCCCTCTTTCCTCAAAATAGTACCTTAGTAACCACAAAATGAGAGAGGAAACAATTCATCTTTGACCTGAAAAGGAGGAGGAGAAGGAAAGGAACCCTGGTGGAGTTAAAGTCAATGAGAAGGGAAAGGCGTTTACCTTTGCCACTGGTTGAAGGCACATCAAGAACAGTGGTTCATGGTTGCAGAAATTACTCAGACTAGAATCCATAGGTTTAAACATCTTAAGCTGCTTCATCACTCACAATACTTCATTATACTGGATTTGGGACTGTCCACTGATAATTTTACATTCATAACTCCTCATGCAATAAAGCAGTTCAGCAGTAAAAATTATTGGTGCTAATTATTAATTATACTTCATAAGTACCAGGCAATGATTATCCTCAAATGTAACTACTTCTCAAAAGTACAGATACCTACATGGACAAGGACAGTAAGTGCACTAGAACATTACCCTTTTATGTTTCCCTCCAACTTGCACAGAATCTTGATTTAATTTATCACCACCCCTTCAATGCCACTGGGTCAAGTTGTTGAATTTCTTGACTCAATGACACAATGGGAGTGGTACTATGGTAGGGAAATGAATCTAGCTCAATAGTACCCTTCCAAGGACATTGCTCATGGCATTGAAATCTGGCATCTATATTGTGTAAACTGTTCCTGATTAACTGCTGTAAGAGCTATATTTACTGCTAAACAAAAGAAATGAAATTACATCTAGTGAAATAGGATACAACCTGGCCTATGTTCAATTCTGTTGTTCAAAAGAAATTGTAACACTGTGTTAATACTTGTGCTCATGAAGAAGACTGATACTGTAAACATAGAAACATAGAAAACCTACAGCACAATACAGGCCCTTCCGTCCCACAAAACTGTGCCAAACATATCCCTACCTTAGAACTACCTAGGCTTTACCCATAGCTCTCTATTTTTAAGCTCCATGTAACCATCCAGGAGTCTCTTAAAAGACCCTATCGTTTTGCCTCCACCACAGCCGCCGGCAGCCCATTCCACACACTCACCAGTCCCCACGTAAAAAAACTTACCCCTGACATCTCTGTACCTACTTCCAAGCACCTTAAAACTATACCCTCGCATGCCATTTCAGCCCTGGAGAAAAGCATCTGACTATTCACACAATGAATGCTTCTCATTATCTTGTACACCTCTATCAGGTCACCTCTCATCCTCCGTCGCTCCAAGGAGAAAAGGCCAAGTTCACTCAACCTTTTCTCATAAGGCATGCTCCCCAATCCAGGCAACATCCTTGTAAATCTCCTCTGCACCCTTTCTATGGTTTCCACCTTTCTATTGTAAAGGATTGCAATATTCAATACTGTATTATCGACTGCAAGTTTGGAATCTCCTGTTCTTTTCCAGTAATATGCTTCTTCTGTTAAAAGACCCCATACTACGCAGCTGTGAGATGCTTTCCTGCTTCTCACACTGGCCATCCTGTGGTTTCTGACTGTCAAGGTGTTAATCTTTTCCATCCTGATGATGTCATGTGAATGTAACATAATGTATATACTTTAAACATCTGTTTGGTAAAGAATGCAAAACAGGCCAAATTTGCTTCATAAACTTGCAATCCTTTTAAATGTCCTTGGTCACTAAAGCTGAAGTATATCCATACAGATATGTCCGCTCCATAAAGGATGTGAGGCACGAACAGGAAAATCTACTCATAACAAACAGCTGTTACTAACCAACTGAAGATGTGAGACCACAGATGGCAGGAAGAAACAGCACAAAATATGGCAGCTAGGGCCCTCATATCTCTCAAACCTTTACTCAGTCATTATATGCTACAATCAGAACACAGGTCACATTTGAAAGATTATCTTTAAAGACACACTGCAGCTTTTAACATTTAATTTAGACTGATATATTTGAATTATTATATCTGAGCATTATTGAAGCAGACACGATATAAAATGATTTTATAATTCCATACTTGTTCCCTTACTTTCATGCAACAAACCTAATTTATTTTACTTCAACTTTCAAGAGTTTATGTTTTTGCTGGTGGTTACATGTACCTTCAATGCGTAGAAGCTAATTAGAAGGAGGCATTCTTTCAAGTTAGATTTTGCTGCACAATTTTACTCACAGTTTTCGAACTGTTGAAGATATATTTCAAGGGGTGATTGATAAGTTCGTGGCCTAGGGTAGAAGGAGTTGAGTTATACAGCTCTCATTACATGCACATGCAGGCCAACTCTGAGTGATTATGCAGAAAGTTTGAAGTTAATAACTCATCTCCTTTTACCTTAGGCCACAAACTTATCAATCACCCCTGATTAGTTATTAACTGATGAGTTATCTGGTAGCTCTATTTAGCCTTAATTTGATACTGATTCATCATTTTGAAATGTATATTTTCTCTTTTAAAAGCTACTTTGGAATTCTGTTTCCTCCTCTGTAAATGTAGAGATCTGAAAATCAATATTAAGTATGGACAAAACCTGCCCCTTTACTGAATACAGGAACTTGGGCGTTTCCAGCAGAAAGGTGCACATGTTTTGCCTCTGCATTTGTGAGGCTGCAGTAATCTGAAAAGCTTATCACATTAGCCAGCAATTTCAGAAAAGAACAAGAGATTTGAGGGGGAGAAATTTGAATCATTTACAAAAAAGCCTGTTCTGAATCCAAGTGGCCAATTCACCATGGACTCCATGCATGTTATACTTCTGCATGAGCGTCCCATGAGGGACCTTGTCAAACATCTTACTAAAGTCCGTGTAGGCAACATCCAGAGCTCTACCTTCCTCAATCACCCATGTCACCTCGTCAAAAAAGCTCAATTAAGTCAGTAAGAAATGACTTGTGTACAGAACACCATTCTGGCTCTCCTTAACTAGGTCATGATTTTTCAAACGTTCATAAATCCAATCCCTAAGACTTCTCTCCAGTAACTTCCTTACCACTGATGTGAGACTCACATGTCTATAGTTTCCAGGTTTATCCCTTGTTCCCTTACACACCAGCCCTTTGGACCCTTGCCTGTGGCTGGAGAGGACACAAAGATATTGGTCAAAGGCCCCAATCGATAATCTCTTCAGTTTCCTATCTTAATAACAGGATATATCCCATTGGGCCATAGGGTCTTATCCACCTTAATGCTCCTTAAGAGACCCAACACTCTTTTCTCCTTTATCCTGATATGTCTAACACATCAGTACGCATGACACTGATCTCGTGATCCTCCACGTCCTTCTCCTTGGTAAATACTGATGTGAAGTACTCATTATGGATCTCTCTCACATTCTCCGCATCCAAGCAAATGTTTCTCACATCCTTGAGTGGTCCTACTCTCTCCTTAGTTATCCTCTTGCTCTTGATATATGTATGGAAAACCTTGGGACTCTCTTTAATCCTACTTGCCAAGGACTTTTCAAGGCCATCTTGGCTTTTCTAATTCCATTCTAGAGTCCTTTTCAGGTTTCTCCATAATCCTCAAGGGCTCCGTCCTTTGACCAAGTTCATCACATCCTTCAACATCCAATTTTTTTTTTTTTTAACCTTGCCATCCTTGTCCTTCCTTCTGACTGGCATATACCTGTCCTGTGCTCTGTGCAGTTGGTCTTTAAACACCCTCCACATGTCAGATGTGGACTTATCCAAAAACAGCTGTTCCTAATTTACTCTCCCTAGCTGCTGCTTAATGCTCTCATAATTTGTCCTGCTCTAGTTTAATACTCTCCCGCAAGGTCCATACTTATCCTTGTCTAAACCTATCTCAAAATGCAAGGAGCTGTGGTTACTTTTCCATAACCCTTCACCCACCAAAAGGTTGGTCACCTGGTCAGACTCATTACCAAATACCAGGTCCAGTACAACCCTTCATCTTGTTGGACTGTCTACATTATGATTTAAGAAACCCTCCTGGATGCACCTAAAAGAAAAAAAACTCAGTCCCATCTAAACCTCTTGCCTTCAGAGGGTCCCTGTTTATATTAGGGAAGTTGAAGTCCCCTGTGACAACAAACCTATTGTCTTTACATCTTTCCTTAATCTGCCTGCATATCTGTTCCTCAATGTTCCAATGGCTATTTGGGAGGTTTACAGTGCAATCACATCAGAGTGATTTCACCCTTCCTTTTTATGAGTTCTACACACATATACTCAGTGGACCAGCCATCTATTATGTCCCCCCAAGTGCAGCTGTGATATTGTCCAGGATTAGAAGTTCAATCCCTCTCTATCTTTTATGAAACATCAAAATCCTGGAACATTAAGCCCCCATTCCTGTCCCTCTCTCAACTAAGTATCTGTAATGACCATGCCCTAAGTTGTAAGTAACTTCCATGCTTTAAGTAACTTAGATTGTGCTCTAAGTAACTTCTGCCATCTCCAACAGGATCCCACCACCAAGCACATCTCCCCCCACCGCCACTTTCAGCTTTACACAGGGATCCCTCCCTATGCGACTCCCTTGGCCATTCATCACTCCCCATTGATCTTCTTCCGGGTACTTACCCTTGCAAGTGGGACAGGTGCTACATCTGCCCCTACACCTCCTCCCTCACTGGCATTCAGGATCCCAAACAGTCCTTCCAGGTGAGGTGACACTTCACCTCTGAGTCAGTTGGGATCATATATTGTATCCAGTGCTCCTGGCGTGGCCTCTTGTATACCAGTCAGACCCGATGTAGATTGGAAGACCGCTTCGCCGAGCACCTATGTTCCGTCCGCCAGAAAAAGCAAGATCTCCCAGTGGCCGCCATTTTAATTCCACTTCCGATTCCCAGTCCAATACGTCCATGCACAGCCTCCTCTACTGTTGTGATGAGGCCATACTCGGGTTGGAGGAGCAAGGTCTTATATTCTGCCTTGGTAGCCTCCAACCTGATGGCATGAACATTGATTTCTTGAACTTCTGATAATGCTCCCCCGCTTCTCTATTCCCCATCTTCTTTTCCTTCTCTCACCCTATCTCTTTTCCTGCCCATTGCCTCCCTCTGGTGCTCCTCCGCTTTTTCTTCTTCCCATGGCGCTCTGTCCTCTCCAATTAGAGTTCCCTTTCTCTAGCCCTGTATCTCTTTCATCAATCAACTTCCCAGATCTTTACTTCACCCCTCCCCCCTTCCAGTTTCACCTATCACCTTGAGTTTCTTCCCTCCCCCACCTTCTAACTTGGACTCCCCATCTGTTTTTTCTCCAGTTCTGCTGAAGGATTTCCACCTGAAATGTTGACTGTACTCTTTTCCATAGATGCTGCCTGCCCTGCTGAGTTCTCCTGGCATTTCATGTGTGGTGCTCTAAGTTTAGAATCAGAATCAAGTTTATTATCACTGGCATGTGACGTGAAATTTGTTAACTTAGCAGCAGCAGTTCAATGCAATACATAATATAGAAAAAAATCGTAATAAATGAAATAAAAATAATAATAAATCAATCAATTACAGAATACGTATATGGAATATTCGAATCCAGTCGGGCCGTTCCTGAGTACGCTTTCCATCCGTGTCGGGTTGAGTGTTGAGCTCGCAACTCGACCTCGTAAAATAAAGAAAAATACTGCAAAATGTCTGTGTGAGGAGTGGTGCGCCACACAGTTTTCATTCCGCGCCTTGTAAGGCATGAAAATGCCCAACGCTGGCCTCTCAGGCCTGAGTCGACGTCATCATCATATATTGAATAGATTTAAAAAACGTGCAATAAACAGAAACATTGTATATTAAAAAAGTGAGGTAGTGTTTAAGGGTTCACTGTCCATTTAGGAATTGGATGGCAGAGGGGAAGAAGCTGTTCCTGAATCACTGGGTGTGTGCCTTCAGGCTTCTGTACCTCCTAACTGATGTTAACAGTGAGAAAAGGGCATGCCCTGGGTGCTGGAGGTCCTTAATAATGGATGCTGCCTTTCTGAGACATTGCTCCCTGAAGATGTCCTGGGTACTTCGTAGGCTAGTGCCCAAGATGGAGATGACTAGATTTACAAACTCTGCAGCTTCTATCGGTTCTGTACAGTAGCCCCCCTCCCCCCATACCAGGCAGTGATGCAGCCTGTCAGAATGCTCTCCATGGTACATCTATAGAAGTTTTTGAGAATACTTGTTGACATGCCAAATCTCCACAACCTCTGGCTGCTCAACTTCCACCTTGAGAATATTCTGCAGCTGCTCTTAGACATGCTGACCCTAGTACCTGGGAGGCAACACACCATCCTGCCGTCTCATTCGCAGTCACAGATTCTCCTGTCCATCTTCATAACTGTCGAATTTCGTATCTCTGTCACTTTGCCTGACTTGACTCACCCCTGCTGAGCCTCAGAGCCAGCCACAATGCTACTGGCCTGGCTGCTCCTGCTGTGTCACCCACCCCTGCAGCATCCAAAGGAGTATAGGGGAATGCCTCAGGGGTACCCTGCCTTGACTGCTTACTCCCCTTGCCTCTCATCTACTATCTGAAGCTTGCGCTCTGGGTGTGACCACCTTAATGGAAGTTTCATCCATGAGGCTTTCAGCCTTCTGATGGTGCTGAGTCCATCCAGCTCCAGCTCAGGTTCTTCAACCTTGTTAGTCAGGAGCTGAGATTGGGTACACTTCCTGCAGGGAGACTTTTAGGTCACCTGAAATCCCACATCTCACAGGGGGAGCATTCCTCCACCTTAGCCATTCTGCCTCCACTGAACTAAGTATTTACCAATTTTTAAAAAAATGGTATGCCTGTTCTTACTGGAGCTTCTTCTCTGAAACCTTTCAGTTTCACACTCATTTAAGTCACTTACTCTACATCTTCCAACTGAGCTTGTTATACCTCTGTCTCCAATGTTTCAAGCCCAATTTCCATAATCAAAAATGAATAATAACAATCAACTTAGCACCGCTGTCATCCACTGCCACCAAACTCATAGATCCCTTACCCCACACTCCCTCCTCGCTTTTATCTCCTTTCCAAGATCAACAAATCTGACTATCCAGCTAGGTCTGCTATCTCTGCCTGCTCCTGCTCCACTGAGCTCTTGTCCTCATTTCTCAACTCCATTTTATCCCCCTTGGGTTCAGTCTCTTCCCATTCACATCCTCAACACTTTTCATGCTCTCGACTTCCTCACTAACTTCTAACTCTCTGGCTGTGACCGCCTCACTTTCACCATGGATGTCCACTTATAACCCCATCACAACATCGTAAAGCTCTCCGCATCTGTCTCAAAAGAAGAACCAACCAGTTCCACCCGCCCACCACCATCCCCATCCATCTAGCAGAACTAGCCCTCAACTTCAACAATTTTTCCTTTGGCTCATCCCACTTTCTCCAGTCTCAAGGAGTAGTCATGGACACCCACATAGGCCCCAGCAATGCCTGCCTTTTTGAAGGCTAGTAGAATAGTCCATGTTTCAAGCCTTCCCTGGTAATGCTCCCCAACTCTTCCTCTGCTACATTGCATTGGTGCTGCTTCATGCATCTATGCTGAGCTCAACAATTTCTTCAACTTTGTCTTCAACTTCCACTCTGCCCTCAAATTCACTTGGTCTATTTCTGACACCTCACTCCCCTTCCTCAATCTGTCTGTCTCTATCTCTGGAGGCAAATTGTCAACCGACATCTTTTACAAACCTGATAATTCCCATGGTTATCTTGACTATACCTCTTCACACCCTGTCTTCTGTAAAAATAGTTTCTTTGTCCACTACGTCCGTTCCTAGGATATAACTTTCCTTTCCAAGACATCAGAGATGTCCTCCTTGAAAGAATGGAGTTTACCATCTTCCACCAACTGCATCTCCTGCACTTCCCAATCATTTGCGTTCACCCCACTTACCACCACCTTAACAGTGATAGAGTTCCTCTTGTCCTTACCTACCTCCCCATGAGCCTCCAGATCCAACACATCATTCTGCCCAACTTCCGCCATCTCCAAAGGGATCCTACCATCAAACATTTCTTTGCCTCCCTTCACCACTTCTCTCTGCTTTCCACAGTGATCACTCCCTTTATAATTCCCTTGTTCATTCACCCCTCCCCACTAATCTTCCTCCTAGCACTTATCGCTGCAAGCTGCCAAAGTGCCAACCTGCCCATTCACCTCTGTTCAGAGTCCCAAACAGTCCTTCCAGGTGATGCAGCACTTCATTTGTGAATCTGCTGGGATCATCTATTGTGTCCACTGGTTCTTATGTGGCCTTCTCCACACTGCTGAGACCTGTTATGAACTGGGGAACCACTTCGTCAAACAACTCCACTCCATCTGCCAAAAGTGGAACTCCCAAGTGGCCAAATATTTTAATTCCAGTTCCCATTTCCATTATGACATGTCAGCCCAGGCCTCCCCTTGTGCCGTGATCAGGCCACCTTCATATTCCCTCTTGGTAACCTCTAATCTGTAGTTTTCCCTCTTCCTTCCCTCTTCTATTACCTGCTGTGGCCTCTTACATCTTCTCACCTGCCTATCGCCTGCCCTGGATTCCTTTCTCCTATGGTCCACTCTCCTCTCCTATCATGCTCCTTGCTCTCCAGCCTTCTGGTATCTTCCCCCTTCCTTTCCAGTCCTGAAGAACAGTTTCAGCCTGAAATAGTGACTGTTTATTCATTCCCATTGATGCCGTCTGACCTGTTGAGTTCCTTCAGCATTTTGTGTGCGCTACTCTTAGCCTCTGCCTGATCTTGCCGAAGTCAGTTGAGCCAATTCTGACCAATCTCGCACTGGCTCAATCTGATAATGGCCACTCCGCTTACATGTCACTTCTTTTTATTGGCTCAAATAAAACTCACTCCCAACAAGACATGCTGTTTTCAAATAGCTCCTACTCTGCAATGATACCATTCTCTCACTGGAATCTGAGGAAGCTTTGTACGTCTTCAAGCTTAACTTTAACACGTTTGTGTAGGAAGAGAAGGAACCAAGCAAGGGATAGACCCTACTTGATGCTGTCTTCAGAAGGCTACTTGTTCATGACAGCATTGGTAGAATTGAACAATGCAAAGATTTTATGGAGACAAAGTCCCATTTTTCCACCCCCTCCATCAGTTTGTGTGGCCCTTTCATTGTGCAAAAATAGGATAATAGAAACCTGTCTGCAGCTAATACTACTAACAGAGCCCAGCCAGTAAATTTGAGATGGATTATCACAATGGGAACACTGAACTTGATAGAAGATAGACAGAGTACTGACAGCATGGCCCAGCAGATTCCAGACAAACATGCAGATTGGGCAATCAACATGAATGGACTTATGAAAAACAATTATAAAAAATGCATCAAGCAGGATGCGAATAGAGGGGATTGTTGACTTTACATTATAATTTAGTTCAGAGTAAGATAATTATTGCTATCTCATGCAGATTTATGCTATCAACTCTGTAGGAAGCACTTTGAATAAGTGAATTGCCTCCGCTGTTCAAATGTACTTATAAAACATAGCGAATCCTCAATTGATAGCTGATTCATTTCAGTTTTGCACAGGCCACAGCAAAGAAACTAAATGGACTTTGTCTGTGAAACCAGTATTAATTGCTTCCGAGAAAGTAGTGATCAATTGCCATGGTGAAAAATCCTTTGTTTTAGAAACATTGGAGGCAGATTCATCTTGTGAGAAGCATGAGGATTTCACTCAGCTGCTGTCATTATTCTTATTATATATTGGCCAAAACGGAAAAGGCCATTACCTCCTGTTTAGGTTAACAAGGGCTCAGAGACCTTGTGATGGGAAATTATCTAAGGATCAATATGGAGAATATTGAGAAAGATAGATTTGATAAATTCTACTGCTTGACTCTTAGACACAGTAATATGCATCAGTCAATATATATTTGTCACTGTGCACTGTCAATATAAGTGCAGAGGTTCAAAGGTTCAACATTTAAAAAGAAAGTGTCAGGAGACCATATTACAAAGAGTGAGTTGCTTGAGAAAAAGACAAGGAACTCTGAACAATTAACAACTCTCATTAAACACCAATTAACCCATTCAGTTGCTCTAAAAACCTCAGAGCCCACACTCTCTAGTGCCCCATGCAGGCCCGAAGTGATCATTACCCCCCTCCCCATGGCTGGCACCTGACGGCCCAGGAACAACTGAAGACTCTCGATCCAGCGACAACTTGAGAGACCTGGGTAGCTTGAGAGGGAGGCATGGGAAACCTCAAGAGGGACCTCGAGGGAGGCCTGGGAAACTTTGAGAGACACAGAGATAAGAACCTTGAAAGAGACCAGGGAACCCCAGGAAGAACCGAGAGGGAGGCCTGGGAGTACTTGAGAGACATGTCAGAGACTACTAGATTTAAGAGACTACTAGACAGGTATATGGAGGAATTTAAGGTGGGGGGTTATATGGGAGGCAGGGTTTGAGGGTCGGCACATTGTGGGCCGAAGGGCCTGTAATGTGCTGTACTATTCTATGTTCTATATGTCAGAGTCCTTGAGACAGTGAGAACATTGAAAAGAACTTGGGAACTTTGAAAAGTCCTTGGAAACCTGGAGGCCCAAAGCAGACTTGTGAAACCTTCATAACCTGGAGAACCTTGAAAACCTTGAATAGTTAGACCGGGATGCTTGGGCCAGGACATATCAACCAGGGATGCTTAGACCCAGAAGAAGCCTGAGACGGGAAAATAAGAACCTTGAGACCTGGAAAAGAAGAAGTTGGAAACCCAGGGAAGAGTTGTGGAAGGACCTCACTCACAGTGTTTTACATTTCACTATTTCTCCAGAGGCAGTTTATAGATTGAGGCGGCATAGACAGGTTCTTCCTATCACTGTACTTGCTGGTTCTCCCAAGATCAGTTTCATTTGTTGCATGTAAGTTTAATTTTTGGAGTCTGTGTCAAGACTTCCATCAAGAGGTTAAATATAAGGTAGCTTACTCTTGATAGGGTTATTTTACTTGTGTGTTTGCCCACTCCAGCCAGGGATCAGATTTTGGAACAGGGCTTTTCAGGGTTGCCAACTCTATTTACTGTTTCAGGAAACACTTGTACACTGGAACATTTGCTACTATTAGCATCGCTCATCAGAACAGACAAATGGGAATTATGTTGTGTAAAATGTTAGTCCATCCTCCTGCAGTTGTTGGCATGTAAGCTTATTTCAATTGTTCCCAGTAGAGTCCTTTCGAACATTGATTTGGTATTAACAATGGCGTAGCATTACTTGTAAGGCACAACATCAGGAAAGGGCAAGTTCTTCCAAAATTTACATTTTTGACTTGAATGCTGGTTTGTTGAATCAAACAATTTTTTTTTGATAAGCTTGATTGAAGCAGTCAATTGTTATGCAGACCTGAGTCACAGGAGCTAAAAGATGAGAAACTGGTACATACAACTTGAAAAGCTCGGAACGGAGAGAGAGAAACTCAGAATGTAGACTAGTGAAGCTCGGAACTCAGAACATTCACGTAAGAATAGATGGTCTTCTCACCTAAAGCCAACTGATGTCAAAATGCCACTGTTCAATCTTTACTGGGTCCATCACTAGGTGGGGTCATTCTGTCATGGTATGCATTGGCAATATCAGAACCCAGGTGCAGAGGAAAGACAGACTCAGATTTAGAGATGGTGATGAGAGTTTATTCATAATAATTCCAAAATATCATCAGAGGCTCAGCTGAGTGACACCATGAGACATAACATTCTGAAGAACAGGACCCCATGATCAGCAGTAGTCGGGAATTGCTTAAATAATACAAGTACATGGACTCCCCAAGCTCATCAAATAAAACTAACAAGCTTAAATTAAAAGCACCAGCAGACTGCATTACAATGAGTGAGTCACTCAATAAAAACACAAGGAACTCTAAATGATTAAAGACTCTTGTTGAACAACAAATAACCAATTCAGGTGTTCTAAAGAACCTCAAAGCCCAATGCTCTCTGGATCTCTGCACAAGCCCAAAAAGTTTAATTCATAAAAATATTAACTTTAAAATCATGATTAACAAATGCATTATACTATTTCAACTTTCATTGCAATATTCTTTAAATCTAGCTCTTTGCTGATGAAAGTTGAAGTAATGCAATGCATTTGCTGATCATTATTTTAGAATGAATTTTTTTAAAATTAAACTTAACAAAAAAGCTCTGTGGTTTGAAAGGTTACATTTCCAAAACCAAGAAAGCATCTTTATTCGTGAAAACTCTATGTGTTAATGTAAGCCATTGGCAAAATGTGACTCCTGTGGTCATGCAATGATATAGGAGGCTGTGGAGTGTTAGCAAGGATCAGCTGACAAAACAGCTGTTAGTCTTCTATAACTCAAAGCTGAGTTACGTTGTTAGTACACAACATATGGGATGTGATTGATTATCACCTGGTACACAAGCAGCAGTATTTATTACTGAAAGCTGATGAGAAGCGATTGTGTATTGAGGGTAATCAGAAGAATAATATTATTAAGCCTCGAATTTCTAATTCAAGAGTTTCTGAGTGATCTTGAAAGCTTTACAACTTGTTTTGAAGGTTAAGGAAATCCCATTAAATTGTAGAGGGTTATAGTTGTCTCTCCTAACCAAATTTGAACTTCAGTTGAATGAACCAAGGGACAATGCTGAAACTTGTAGTTAGATATGGACTTACATTCACAGACACAAGTTTGTATCCTATCTCAGTAGCTGCAAAATTAAACTCAAGCAATTATATAAAACTGACTTAAGAGACTAGTATCACCAAAGTGAGCATGAAATGCTAGGCTGTAGTGAACACCTATCAACGTCCATCAGTGAAGTGATCTGGCTACCACTCTCAGCTAAACTTTCAGTTCAGAGACCATTTGGCTATGAACAATTAATTTTGAAACTGTTAGCAGTATCCACACCTCATGAACAATAAATGTAAAACTTGTTTGTTGTAGAACAAGACTAACTTCATCAACGAGACAACAAAGCCCAACATTTTACAAAGCTTTGTTCAGTTCAAAGGTTCAAAATTATCAAGAACTGCTGAGTATTAGAGTTTAGCTGTTTAATAGGTAAAATCAGCTTTCAGTGAAATTATGTAAGTATTCTCACACTAGATGTGAGAGTTCAAATCCCAACTTTCCCGGCACAACAGCTGGGATATTGCTGGCATTCTGCCTTTGAAGTCAGCTAGCAACCAGCAAAAAGAACACCGCTATCATGCCATAGGAATGGTTAGGCCCACTTAGCAAGGTTGGCACTTCCACATTTGTGGATGGTAACATAGGGTCCTACACTATCAGACTCTGTTGTGGGAAAATGAATGGTAAGTTAGAGCTTGGGAAACCTGAGCCAGCATAATTGTGAAAACTGAGGCCAGAATATCTGTAAAATCATTTCTGTGCTCTAATTTGTCTTTCCCTTTTTTAATGCCTCAGTTTGTTTTTCTGTGTTATGTGTCTCCTCATTCATCAAGATTGGTATTAGGCTTTGCTTTCTTGGGTTCTCTTGCATGCTGCCTCTTACTTCTAAACCTTTGCAATGGTTGCTTTTTTTGTTTTGGAAAGTAAAACTAATTGCGCTGGATAGGTGAAACTGGCTCTGCTTCTATTAAAGCCTTTTTCAAACACCTCCCCCTGATCTTCTGTCACTTTGCAAATGAACAGATGTACCTGACTTCTATGGACATTCTATCAAGTAACATGGAGATATACCTTGCCAGAATCTGACAACTGAGGATTTTCTTATGCATTTTCATTACTCAAACATTACAGTAAACATCTGAAAATAATCACCATTTGGTAACTGTTAGCTATTCATTGGACTGCTAAATCTGGATCACTGTCATTATTAGTCAAAGATTCAAAGTACACTTATTATCAAAGTATGTATCCAGTATACAACTCTGAGATTCGTCTTCCCACTGACAGCTGTGAAACCATAGAACCTGGTCAAAGGAAAATAACATCAACCCCATCCCCTCCACACACACCCATGTGCAAAAAAAAAAACAAATTGCACAAAAGGGGCAACAAAAAATGAGCAGAAACACACATAATCAAAAGGCATATTTTAGTTCAGCTCAGCCTTCATTATCTGCAGGCTGCCCCAATTCAAAATTGTCCATGCCAGCAACAAAAAAAGGAGTGAACAGAAAACTAGAACACATCCTAAATGTAAATTAGAGCCCACCATCCACAAACTATGTTGACTAAACGTTCAACAGCATCGAGGGGGAGAGAGAGAGAGAGAGTACGCGCAAGATCATTCAAATATAAGGATTTTCCCTCCGGAGCAGCAGTGAGAGGGAGAGAGAGAGTCCGCCACACATAGACACCTTCCTCCGGCAACAGAAAGCGAGAGGCTGGTACACAGTGCAGAACACCCGCTCGCCTCTGCTTCCACCTCGATGATTTCAGTCTTCCTCAGCACTTTAATTGGCAAGAGATGGAGTCAGTCATGGGCCTGCATCCCTTCTCCAGGCTTCCTGGCATCCAAGTCGCTTGCTTTGCTCACAGTCTGGTGGTACCCTGATGCACCATCAATAACTCTCGGAGACGTGAGGCGAGATATAGGCTTTTATTGGCTGGAAGAAAGAACAAGCAGCAAATGACCACCACACTACATCCTGGAGACTGAGGCCGGGGCTGTGTCTCCAATTGCCTTTATACCGGGGTCCGTGGGAGGAGCCACAGGAACAGTTAGCGGGGGGGGGGGGGGGGGCGTGTCTAGACAGGTATATGTAGTTCACCACATACCCTCTCAGAGTCAGCAAAGTGTCAGATCACCCGATCCACACATTGTCAGAATGTAGATAACATGCTCCAATAGCAGTAAAACCACATCTGAAATGAAAAGAAGGCTTAAAAAAGTGAAAGGAGTTGCTCCGAATCTGGTTTACCAATCTCTGACTGATAATTCTGTAAGGAACTATCAGATTGCTTCTCCTCATGAGTTAGCTTGTCTGAAAATTGGGCCTGTGCACTGAAACACAGAACTGAGAGGCAAGATCTCCCACCACGAGACTCACCGCTATGTCCATTTTATCCCCAGCCCCGCAGTTTTACACCAGCCAAGGTTGTTGCGTGTCACTATTATTAGTGCAGTATATATTTTTCTTAATATTGATAATTAATTTCTAGTAGAATGCAGTAGTTTTAATCACTCATTTAAAATTAATTAGCTTAACTCTATTTCATAACAATTAGGAATTTTGTTGACAGTAGCAGCCAGCAACAAGGTTTTACAATCAAGTATCTGTTCCCTAATCACATTGTAGAATAAGAGGGAGTCTAAATCTCCAGATTGATCCTTTCCATGGTGAGTGTAGGCTTGCAAAAGTAATGAGTGGGGCAGGGATTCACACATGGTTTGCAAACTAGAATAAGCACCATCCAGCCCATTAAACGTAGCATGGCCCTTTACTTACTTTTCTGAGACCATCAGCCATTGTGAAGGATGAAGCTGTCATGAACATTTTATGAAGTGAAGATCCAGCCTGAACTCCTCTGGTGACCCTACATCACAATTCAATTCAATCCATGTGCTATTGAGCAGACTTTTTAATACAAGGTGACTGATTTGACTACATGACAGATGTAAACATGAAAAATTGTGCTCCAGGACTAATCAAACGTTTGTCTAATTCAGCATCAACCCCAATATCTATGAAAAAAGAGAAGGATTGTCAGGTTATATCTTATCAACAGTAAAGTAGACATGCATAAGGCAGTAATTACCTTGTAATTAGCTTACTCTCAATTACTATGAAAATGATTGAAGAAGATGTCTTCTAATTAGAAATGCTCAGAGCAAACCATTCAACTGATATTCAAGGTTGGTTCTGCCAGGACAAAATGGCTCCATATTTCCAGACTGCATTGTTGCAGGTATAGGCAGAATAGTTGAAATTAATAGTTGACATTTGGCCCAGGATGGAGATCAATTATGCTGAGGTTTTGACTGGACCTGTAGATGTTATCTAGATGAAAGAGGTAAGTAAATACTTGCTTTCAATTTTACTTTCAATTCTCTTATACCAGTTAACATTATATTTAAATAAATGTAATATTACTTTTACCTTTTAATTTAATTATCAGAAACATTTAGAAACTATTAAAAAATGGTTTAACTGTGTTGGCAGTCATAAGGTCAACAGTAGGTCAAGGAATAAGGCCTCTGGACTAGCTGCTTGATCTCTAGTCGGTTTGAATGGGCCACTCTGATGCAAGGGGTAGCTGTGGCAGCAACATTGGCACTTAATTCATCCTATGAGACTCAGAAGGTAAGGCAGCCATGGAGGTCGTGGGGTGGGATAGGATGAATCATGATCCAGTCCAATTTTTATATTTTTATTGTCTCTTTATTTTGTTTGTTTGAAAACAATGATCGATTCTAGTTTTCCATTCGGCTATTTGATAGGTTTAAAGCTCTCCCACATACCTTCTTCATCACAGTGTAAACCAGCATGTCCCAGTGACAAAGGTTATTTTTTTCAAAAGTAGATTTGAGAGCCCCATCGACTGGAACCCTCCTTCCTCTTTTAGCTGTGTGTTCACCTCCCTAATCTGCATGTCCCTTACAGTCAGTGTACCGATCAAGCAAAAATCTGAAAATTCCAACATTTTAGCTCCTGCTATTTAACTTAGCATTTAACTGCTGATATTTTTCAAGGATGTTATCTTGCTCTTCTTTCCAATATTGTTGTTCATAACATGGATTATAAAGAATCGGTATTTATCTTCAGCTACAAACTAGTTTAATGCCTTTTTGAGGTATCTAATAGCTTGATACCAGATGGGCAAATACTTGGAGGATGAAGGCCAAGATATTTTCAGCTACTGCAAGATACTTCAGAATCCTCAAAACTGGGGTGAATGTAAATCATTCTCAATCCCAAGGAACAAATTAAGAAGAAGAGAAGAAGACACTTCCTTTCCTTTCTCTCCCTTGAAGTACTAAGGGTTAGCATCCTGATGACAACTCTTCTGCATTTAGTTAGAAAGTTGAATCAACCTCTGTGGACCTTTAAGTAATTTTTTCTATCAATTACACAAAATTCTGGTTCTGCAGTTCCCCCAAGTTGTAATAAATGTTGGGAGAAAATTCTTCGATACTATTTCTGCTCCTTGCTGTGTCAGAGTGCCTCTAAACTGCATTGCATGTCAGAGATTCATCTTCTGTGATCACTGCTGGAGTCAGTGAGCCACATAGTTCTGGAGTTTCAAAAAGAAGTGTCCACAGTTCAATCTTCAGCCTGAGGATGTCCTCCTCCTACACTCAGTTCTTCACAACTCTCTTAGACTTAAAGTCTCATTATTTTTAAAACACAGATCTCAATTCCATTTTATTTTAATTACATCTCTAATGATCTCTTATTTTCCATACTCCATTCCATTTGCTATTTTCATTTTCCTTTCAGAAATTTTTCCAATTTAATTATTTCTACAAGATCAGTTATTCTCTATTTTATGCTTTCTTTTATATTTCGATTTTCTTGACCTCATTTTAATTATCTTTCAGATGTTCATTTGCTCAATGTTTCACTAACTTTTGTCTCTCATTATCTGCCCCATTTTCTACCTACATTTTTGTTTTTGTGTTATTCTTACATCTTTTATTTCTTCCTTTCTTCACCTCTTATTGTTCTATTTCTCTTCATAAGCTTCCTTTCTAGTATTTTTCCTCCATTATTCTCATTTTACAAAAACATCTGTCATTTTTTTTGAAAATATTAGCTTGTTACTGTGTTTAATCTGGCCAAATTGGACATTCTCAAGATTGCTCAACAGGTTTCAATAATCAATTTGTTAGATTCCAATTTATGCACAAAGTAACTGAATATTTCTCCCAGTTTTGTCCCTTCTATTTCAAAATTCCACAGCTGGTCTCAGGCTAAACATGACAGTCCTTCAACTGGGTTTGATCATTGTAACTGACCTCAGAATTAAAATTTGTTAGCATACCATTTGTAAACTTAGAGTTCAAAGGAGGTTCAGAAAGATTAATTTGTTTTTTTATTTAGCAATGGAAAATGGAATATTGGAGAAAAAAGAGCCAGAGACAAATTGGTACCATTAGAACAGGGATTCCCAGTTTTTCTAAGCCATGGATCAATGCCATTAAGCAAGGAGTCCATGGACCCCTGGTTGGGAATCCCTGTGTTAGAGGAATCCCCTTGTCTCTCATAAAGACTCAATTCTACCTCAACCAGTTGAGAATTTTCATGACAATGAAATGTGAAAGCAGTACTTTAGAGGGACATTATTTACAACAATGGCATCTCGAAGAATTAAAAGTTACCATTATTTCTCCTAAAGATTCTGTTTGAGGTAAATAATGGAAAAAGAATACAATAAATGATCCATGGTTCTGCTTTGGCCTTCTCTAGATGGGAAACATACCAATTAACTGATCTGGATATTGGAACCAAATGATAAGATTCACAGTCAGCACAAATAGTGGGAGCAGCCTATAACAAGCTAAACGTTCTCCATAATTCATGGAGCACTCCATTAATCCTTCAGTCCCTTCATTATTCAAGAATACCACATTCTTCTCTTTTTCAATTCTTCCTTCCTGCAAACTTTAGTTCATCCCCTTAATACCATTCAGCATTACTTATCTTCATCATGTTTGATCTCTGTTACCTTTGCAATTGCTTTCACGTTTGTTAATTTGATTTTGTCTGTTACATCACTTCTTCTCCAGGTCTTCAGAATGTGTTAGCCTGGAAACCTCAGTAAAATCCTTCATTCTTTTGCTATCATTGAGTTATGACACCTCAACCTTCCTCAGATGCTGCAAAATGCTGGACCACACAGCCTTCTCCAGTCCAGCCTGGTGTGGGGTTGATACAAATTCTCCTTAATATAGTGATCACATCATATAGCATATGGCAGTGGAACATTTAATGCACATTTGAAAAGTTTTCAATTCCATTATGACAGAGTTATTTTTGTAATTTTGGTTACAATTACTTTGATTACATTTAAAATTATTTTCTTGTCTTTATATGAAATTACTCCTTATACTTACTTACCCTAAATTCATGCAGTGACAGCTCCTATCACTAGTGCTTCTTCTGACATCTCAACTGATAATATTTAACCAGAGATGTATTTTTTATATTTCAAAAATAAACTTTATTCTTAATGAAAAATGCATACAAATGAAGAAATTGCAAAGCTTTGACGTTCATGGTCAACACATTCAGTACAGTTTTTTTCAAACTGTAGCACTTATTGTCTCCAGAGATGATACACAATGTCAATATTTGAGGAGCTTTCCCACCTGACCCATCCCCTCCATGTCCTGTGGTGGCAAGATCCCAGACCGTTGGCCTTCCCCATAGAGCCTTTGCACTGGCTATGCCAAATTTCAATACATCCCTCAGCATGTACCTCTGCAGGGAATGCTGCAATTGGAAGCACTCTCTTACAGACTTCTTGCAGTTCTGGAAGACCAACAAGCTTTGGGCAGACCAAATGTTGTCTTTTGCTGAGCCGATGTCCTTCTGGCAGCACTTGATGTCTGTCTGTTTAATTGGAGATATAAACCTGTCTCTAGGTGACATAAAGGAGGTAGAAATCAACCAGTCAGCAGCCAAGATCCTACAGCAAGGCAACCCATCTACCTCACAATGAGAAGTTACAAGATATCATAACTAGGGTCCATTTCCGCTGAATTTTTTCATGCATATTCCATATTCTTTAAGCCTGCAGCTATACTTTAAAGTTTCAAGGAAGGAACAATAATCCTTAAAATTACTACTTTTAATTTTTTCCTCCATACCTAAACAGCGTATCCCAAAATTCATCACTCTTATTTACATCAACCTTTGTGCATCAATAAGCCCATTTTCTCTTGATATCAGGCTGTTCTGAATCCATTCCACTTCAGTAGTGAGACAATTGGTGAAATGGTGCTGGACAGGAGTCAGATCTTAATGGTCAACGTCTTCCCATGAAAATAATCATTTTCCATGTGTCTTCATGAGCGCAGCTGACACGTTCTACTGTGTCTATTCCAGATTAATAGTCTGGACAGTTCAGAATAGGGAATAAGAGACTTAATAGTTCTTACACAAACAAGGCATCCTGCAAGTGCTGAGATGAACACAATGAAAGGCAAAAGGCACCTAGGAAAGAAGTGAAGACAACCACTGAGAACAACAAGTAATATCGCAAGTATTTAGACAATCCAGGAAACCTCTGTCCTTGCTGCAGTTCAGCAGAGAAGCTCACTCCAATCAATAAAAGCGAAAGAAAATATTTGGTCTGTGCCCATATGCATGAAAGCCTTAATGACATTCAGACTTGCACTGGCAAATTACTCTAGTACCTGGTGATAAATCATCTTCAGCAAGAGTGCTTGAGCATTCTCTTTGATGTGCAATAGCATACTGCTACCCATCATTACTCCACTGATCAAAATGAAGCAGAATCAGATACAGACTAGGCATCTAATAACTGTAGCTGGACCAAAATTAGAGGCTGCAGAATGCAGTAAATGACTCGGCTGCAAAATTCACAAAGCCTTTCATGATCCACAAGAAGTTAAAAAAATTTATTTTCTATGTGCCTTGATTAAGGCAGCTGCAAACACTTTGCCAGAAATTTGACAGTAAGCAACTACCAAGCAATGTGAAAAGACATATACTTGATTCCAGTGATTGTTTCGGCATTAAATTGGACCACGCTTTAGATAATATCTCCATACTGTGTCTTTTGATGTAATTGAGTCAGAAGAGCACAAGGTGATGTCACAAAGGGATGGGAGACAAAATCGGAAAGCTAATACTGAGCTGAAACATGCCTCAGGTGTGGATGGAACTGTTTAATCTTCAAAGCTTTGTAACTAGTAAGGAATCTTCAGAAATATTTAAACTCCTAAAATAAAATCTTTTAGAAAGATTTTATTAAAATCTTGGAAAGATTGTAAAGAAATTCTTTAAGTTAGTAGCCAGTGGACATTTTTAAGTAAGACCATAAGATATAGGAGCAGAATTAGGCCATTCAACCCATTGAGTCTGCCCTGCCATTTTATCATGGCTGATTTCAGATCCCACTCAGGCCCATCCACCTGCCTTCTCGCCATATCCTTTTGATGCACTGACTGATCAGGAAACTTCCACCTTAAATATACCCACGGACTTGGCCTCACTTTAGATAATAGTATATCTTTCGTTGTTTCTATCAAAGTGCATGGCCATATACTTCTCTCCACTAAATTTCATCTGTCACATCTTCCACACTACCTGCCCCTCCACCTATCTTTGTAATATACATAAGCTTGGCCACAAAGTCATCAATTCTGTCATGCAAATGATTGACATAAAACATGAAAAGTTGTGGTCCGAATACCGACCCCAGCAGACCACCATTTGTTACCGAGCCAACCAGAAAAGACTTTATTCCCACTCCTTGCTTCCTGCCAATCAGCCCATTTTCTATCCACGCCAGCACCTTTCCTGTAATACCATGGGCTCTTATCTTGTCAAGCAGCTTCATGTACCGCACCTTGCCAAAGGCCTTCTAAAGATCCAATTAAACAACATCCACTGACTGTCCTTTGTCTAATCTGCCAACAGATTGCCCCTTAGTGTTTCCCTTTAGTGTTTACCATCCTAACTTTGGCCTATTTTATCACGTGCCTCCAAGTACCCCAAAACCACATCCTTGATAATGGATTCCAACATCTTCCCAATTACTAAAGTCAGGCTAATTGGCCTATAACTTTCTTTCTTCTGCCTTCCTCCCTTCTTAAACAGTGGAGGATATTTGTAATTTTCCACTCCTGTGGATCCATTCCAGAATCTAGTGATTCTTGAAAGATCATTACTAATGCCCCCAGAATCTCTTCAGCTACCTTTTTCAGAATATTCGGGTGTAGTCCAACTTGCCTACATGACTTACCTAAGTGTAGAACTTTCTGCTTCCTGAGCACCTTCTTGAGTAATAGCAACTATATTCACTTCCGCTCCCTGCCATTCTCTAATTTCTGGCATACTGCTAGTGTCTTCCACAGTGAAGACCGACACAAAATACTTAATAAGTTCGTCCACCATTTCTTTGTTCCTTATCAATGCCTCTCCAGTGGCATTTTCCAGTTGCCTCTCTTTACTCTTTATATATCTGGAAAAAACATTTGGTACCCTTTGTTATGAAATATTACTGGTCCACCCATCCTCCTACAACCATAATCCTTATCCTTACCTACCACCACACAAGCCTCCAGATACAGCACATCATTCTCTATAGTCATTCTCTAGTCTGTCAGGGTTATCTACTATAAGCAGTGCTCCTGGTGTAACCTCCTCTGCATCGTTGAGACCCAATGTAGACAGAGGACCACATCATCGAGCACCATCACTCCATCGGCCGCAAAATTCTGATTTCCCAGTGGCCGCCCATTTCATTTCAGTTGCTTATTCCCATTCTGAGAGATTGGTCAATGGCTTCTTCTACTGTTCAGGGCACTCTCAGGTTGGAGGAGCAATACCTCATTTTCCCTCTGGATAGTCTCTGACCTCTTCTTCCTTTTACCCCTTCTCTCTGTTTCCATTTCCCATTCCCCTCTTATCCTTTATCTTCTGCTCACCTACCCATCACCTCCCAATAGTGCACATTCCTCCTTCTCTTACTCTTAGTGCCCACTGTCCACTCCTATCAGATTCATTCTTGAATTGAATTGAATTGAATGATCTTTATTGTCATTATACATAGGTACAATGAAACTCTGTTTGACTTCCTCTCAGGCAATCAAACAAAGCAATAGATAAAAACAAGACAGTAATAGAAAAACAGTATTAAATAGATAAGTAGCAGAAAATAAGTTGCAGCAGCACCAGAATATCACAGTAATGCACAAAGTGCTGTTAGTGCAAGTATTTGAGTCCTTGTGTGTGCTCACAGTTTCAGTCATTGTTCTGTGGGAGTGGTGTGATGGAGGCCACAGCTCTGGGGTAGAAGCCATTCCTCAGTCTATTTGTTTTGGCTGGCAGCGGGTCAAACAGGGAGTGACCAGGGTGTGTGGTATCTCTGGTTATGCTGATTGCTTTCCTCCTGAGTCTACTGGAATATATGGTGTCCAGTCCTGGGAGCTCCATCCTGACAATTCGCTGGGCCACCTTCACCACATGATGCAGGTCTTGTCGCTCAGCAGCTGTGCAGCTGGCATACCACACCGTGGCGCTGTTGATCAGGATGGTTTCAATTGTGCTTCTGTAGAAGTTAAGCAACAGCTTTTGTGGGAGTTTGGCCTGTTTCAGCTTTCTGAGGAAGAAGAGTCTTTGTTGTGCCCTTTACCTCTTCTACTCATCACCTCCCAACTTCTTACTTAATGCCTTCATCCCTACCCACCTTCCTCCTCATTTCACCTATCACCTACTAGCTTGTACTTCTTCCCCTCCTTCCAATTTCTTATTCTGGCTTCCTTTCTAATTCTGAAGGATCTCAGCCTGAAATGACAATTGTTTGTTCCTCTCCATAAACGCTGCCTGACCTGCTGAGTTCCTCCAGCATTCTGTAGGTATTGAGAAGAACAAATTGGTTATGCTCAATGAGGTTTTAGTGGAGAGACATAGCTTGTATTGAAGAAACTGTCATAATGCAAGATGATGTGGCAATGTAGCATCCAAGAGTGTTCAGTGAACTGATGCTCAAGTTCAAGGCTAGCTTAGGAGCTGAGAAGAATGAAGACCTATTAAATGCAAAACAAGTACCAAATCCTAGACTCTAAGAACTGCAAATGTTTTAAACTGCCAATGTTATTTCTAAGTTTGAACACGTTTGTTAAGATTACACTCTGTTGGAAAGGCATATTGCACATGGTAAATAGAAAGTAATTAAACAAATTTTTGTATGTAATCCTCCTGATATTTTACAAAATCTTGAAGATTTGTTCATAATCTTCTCAGGAAAGAAAATCTGTTTGAAGTTAAGTCTGACAAATGTCCATCTTATCAAATTAGATAACGAGGTCAAGTCATTTTTACTGATGTGGACCTGAGTCTTTTTCAGCTCAGTTATAGGTTTAATGCTCTTAATCTCTCTGATTGAATTATCACTGTAAATTCATTTCAATTATTTCAATGTTGTTACATTAGCTGAATCAACAATTGAAAACAATTTTATATAGACATGAATAAATTCATGCAACTGTGCATTCAAGTAGTATAAAGATAATTTTCTCATTAGTATAATGCTATAAAGTGCCAAAAAGATATCAAACTATCATGGAGTATATCTGCACACTACATTGGGGTAGTGATCTCTTCTGTACTAGATGAAGAGCTTTACATCTTAGCCTCTCAGTGCCTGTGAGCAGGAATGTACTAAAGTAGAATCAAAAGGATTAGAAAATTCTGTAACTGTGCAGTTATAGATTTTCATAATGAATAACAGAACCCTGACAACTATTTTAAATCAGATTACTAATTCACATCACTTTCAGCACGAATGCAACAGTAAAGTCTAATTATGTTTACAGCAATGACATTCAATCTAGAAGATCACACATTATATCATTATTCATGCTAAATTGCAGCTATCAACCCTAGCACAAATCAAGAAGAAATATCTTACTTCCCATTCTTGAATAAATTGCCTGCCACTACAAATGATAGTGAGAAGGCAACGTAATCAGATGTCAAGATACAGCATATGACTATATGGTCAATATCGTCAATCTTGCATGACAAAACCAGCATCACCAGAACAATTAGTAAGGGTATTTACCCAGAAAATCCATTAAAAATTGAATACAGTACTTACTTTGTACAAACTTGGTCAAGAATTTTGGTAGGGAAGGTTAGTTTTCTGTATGTTGATCACATCTAATTCTTAATGCTTGGGGATTGTTCAGTGGAGTCTTGATTCCACAACAAACAAACTAAATTCTGGAGTAGTATTATTTATAAATTCCTGAGAAAAGAACCACAATTTGACAAATAATTATTTTTATTTCTATTTTAACGATTAACCATTTGTTTAACCATTGTTCTTAACCTGTTTTAAGAGGATAATTGAATTGAATGAATTAACTTATTTCTTACATCCTTGACATATATGAGGAGTAAAAATCTTTATGTTACATCTCTGTCTGAATGTACAATGTGCAATTTATAGTAATTTGTAATAAATAGTATGTACAACAGGACAGTCAATATAGCATAGAAATACAATTGTATCAGTGTGAATTAATCAGTCTGATGGCCTGGTGGAAGAAGCTGTCCCAAAGCCTTTTGGTCCTGACTTTAATGCTATGGTACCTTTTCTCAGATTGTAGCAGCTGGAATAGTTTGTGGTTGGGGTGACTTGGGTCCCCAGTGATCCTTCGGGCCCTTTTTACACACTGATCTCTGTAAGTGCCCTGAATAGTGGGCAGCTCACATCTACAGATGCACTGGGCTGTCCACACCACTCTTTGCAGAGACCTGAGACTGAGTGAAGTACCATTCCCATATCAGGCAGTTTTACAGCCAGTCAGGATGCTCTCAGTTGTGCCCTTGTAGAAAGTTCTTAGGATTTGGGAACTCATGCCAAACTTATTCAACCATCTGAGGTAAAAGAGGCGCTGTTGTGCTTTTTCACCACACAGCCAGTATGTACAGACCACATGAGATCCTTGATGATGTGTATGCCAAGGAACTTAAAGCTGTTCATCCTCTCAACCCCAGATCCATTGATGTCAGTAGGGGTTAGCCTGTCTCCATTCCTCCTGTAATCTACAACCAGCTCCTTTGTTTTTGAGACATTGAGGAAGAGGTTATTTTCTTGACACCACTGTGTCAGGACTTCTTCCCTGTAGGCTGCCTCATTATTATTTTCGAGAAGGCCAATCAATGTAGTATTGTCAGCAAATTTAATTAGCAGATTGGGGCCGTGGGTGGTGACACAGCCATGGGTATACAGACAGTAAAGGAGGGGGCTTAGGACACAGCCTTGAGGGATTCCTGTGTTGAGGTCAGAGAGGCAGAGGTGAGGCAGCCCACTCTTACCACCTGTTGGCGATCTGACAGGAAGTCCAGGATCCAGCTGCACATGGCAGGATGAAAGCCGAGGTCTCTGAGCTTCTTGTCAAGCCTGGAGGGAATTATGGTGTTGAATGCTGAATTGTAGTCCAAGAACAGCATTCTCACATAGGCATCCCTCTTCTCCAGGTGGGTAAGGACAGTGTGTAGCGCTGTGGCTTTTGCGTCATTTGTCGATCAGTTGTGTCGGTGGGCGAACTGTAGGGGGTTCAGTGTGGGTGGTAACATGCTGCAGATGCAGTCCTTGACCAGCCTCTCAGAGCATTCCACTCTGACCAAAATGTTAAAACATTCAGAAAGACTTCATCAGAGGAGAAATGTTCCTCATGATGAAAATTGTGTTGCTTGGAACTTTGGGCATGTTTGCATAGGGAGCGAGAGCTGTGACCAAACACTCTTGGGTCAAGTGACCTGAGGGGTGGTGCATAAGGGGTGGGGAAAGCAAAATTAGTGACAGGACCTGGAATAGTCGCAGAAATCAGGGCACTCATTGAAGAATGGAGATGCAGGAAATAATTAGATGGAGGTGGGGCCTGGACTAAATTGGAAGGCTGACAGAAACAATTGGTGAAGGGCTATGGCATCAGGTGGTGGTGGAGGGGTCTGGGAGGGAAAAGCAAAACTAGTGTGATTGTTGGAGGATGGTGCTAGAAAGATTAAGAGTAATTGAGGTACCTAATCAGGCAACTCCAATCAAGTAATGCACTACTAATACATAGCTGTCCCAGAACAATTTAGTCAGTTTGCCTCTTATGCTCCCTATGGGGAATGACTTAATTCCATGTTCAGCCTAGAAGTATCCGCTCACATTTGCAGAGTGTTGTGAAAAGGCCTGGAATTAGTCATTATCCTATTTCACACACAGACGAAATGACTATTCAGTCACATTATTCTGAAGAAAAATGCTACCTGCTCAAATGTCTTGCCCTGTGAGGTCAACTTATCAAGTTTTAAAATCACATATCAAAATAGCTTCTTACATTTCATATTGCATAATTTTGTTTGCTCACATTCTTATAAAGCATTTTATATATTTTACTTTGTTCAAGGCTCTACACAAAATCAAATTATGTAATATTAACTTCCTTATTTAGAATAATTTCCATGAAAATGTCCAGCCTTGCAGAGTGATCAGATCAAAGTTAAAAATTCAGAGTAATTTTGTTGTCAAAATGTGTATATGTCACCATATACAACCTTGCAGGCATTCACTGTACAACAGAGAAGTACAACACAAATTACTGAACAACCAATGTCCAAAAGAAAACAAGCTGTGTAAAGAAAGATGTAAGTAAATAAAGGATATTGAGAACATTGTAGAGTTCTTGTTCACTTTCCAATTGCCTTAACAGATGGCATCTTTGAGAATAATGAAGGCTTTAAAGATTTATGAAAAGAGAAAGAATTTCAAATCATTGGAAGTATAATTACTGTTTTAAACAAAGCATTTTAATGAGAGGCCTTTTGTTTTTCTTGAACATTACATGTTTTGATTTTTTTATAAGGCAAGCAATTATTTTTAACTATACCTAAACAGTGAAAAAGCTTCAAAAGTAGCCCTAAAGGAATTCTATCGGCCTCAGCAGATGTTCGAGGAGCTACATTCAACCATCATATCATCCACTAAACAATATGCATTCTACTTTTAGTAGAAGAATGGAACATACTGTATGATATTTTATTTTTACGTTGAACAATTGTAAAGTGCTAATTATAGATGCAGCCTCTAAATAAAAATGAAGCTTTAAAAAAAACAGTACTGGAGGCTTCATAACCAAGAAACAATAACTCTCAGTTTCCTTGGACATTGCTGCAGTTTGATAGTAGATTTGTTCTATATATCTGTTGCAGTCAAAGTTCAAATGTCTTTGCTAAATGTGGTCTTCCAGGTGTTTTGGTTTAATCATTACCCTTTAATTATTGATAACACAAAATGCCAAAAGAGCTATATCTTAAATTAGGATTGATTCACAATGGGTTTTCTTGTTAGTGTTAACAACTTACCTTGATCCTTCACAACTATATGACTCCAGAAAAATAAGAGATGATGGAATATGAGAAACAGGATTTTTTGAAGTGTCAAAATGGAATTGGCTTAATTTGGTAAAAAAAAATGGTCAGCATCTCACTCCCAGATGCTAGAAAAATAGTTAGTAATCCAAACTAACTGTAAAGGTATGTAATTAAATTTGTGTAGAATAGTATTATTTCTGTGGCTTTCTCCAGAGAAAGAAACAGACTGTCCAGCAATTTCTGCACTATACAATGTCATAACAGAGCATTTCATCATGTGATACAATATTGTGTTATGTCCAGTGTGATATCCCTCCTTTAACAAAAAGTGAAATGAAACCAGTCAATGAAAGCTGTACCATACATCTGTCTGGCCTCTATGTGATAAGTCTTCCAGATATTCAGGCACAAACCTGGGGACATTCAAAATGCACTATTCCTATCTCAATTCAAGCCCAATGTGCTTCCTAACCAATGATGGCTCACATGTAAACGATGCCTTTATAGATGCAGTGCAGTGATCCCAGGATCAGTTCTTGCAAGTGCTGAGAAGAATGAGGAATTGCTAAACTTTCTGAGGCATATTTCATCCTGAGGGGTCATGATAGGTTAAATGTTGATATCTTTTTACTCATGGCAAGACTCTCCACTGAGAGGACAGCTACAAGTCCATTCAAAATAAAGGTATACAGCAATAATTCATGACAGAGAGTAGTGAATCTCTGGAATTCACTTCCTCAGAGGGGTGTGAATGCTAGATCATTAGAAGTATTTAAGGTGGATGCAGATAAATTGTTGAAGTTCTGGAAATTAAGAGCCACAGGAAAGTAACACAGGAGTTGATGCCAGCATAAATCAGTCATTGTCATTTTGATGATGCTAACAACTAACAGACTGGTGCAGAGCCAACAACCTGTCTCTGAATGTGAACAAAACAAAAGAGATGGTTATTGACTTCAGGAGGGCACGGAGCAACCACTCTCCGCTGAACATCGACAGCTCCTCGGTAGAGATCGTCAAGAGCACCAAATATCTCACCTGGTCCTTCAACACTAGCTCCATAGCAAAGAAAACCCAGCAGCATCTCTACTTCCTACGAAGGCTGAGGAAAGTCCATCTCCCACCCCTATCCTCGTCACATTCTACAGGGGTTGTATTGAGAGCATCCTGACCAGCTGCATCATGTAACCATATAACAATCACAGCATGGAAACAGGCCATCTTGGCCCTTCTAGTCCGTGCCGAACGCTTACTCTCACCTGGTCTTGCCTACCTGCACTCAGCCCATAACTCTCCATTCCTTTCTTGTCCATATACCTATCCAATTTTTTTAAAATGACAAAATCGTACCTACAAATCACTGCCTGGTTTGGAAATGGCACCATCTTGGATCGCAAGACCCTGCAGCGGATAGTAACGTCAGCTGAGAAGATCATCGGAGTCACTCTTCCTGCCATCACGGACATTTACACTACATGCTGCATCCAGAAAGCAAACAGCATTATGAAGGACCCCACACAACCCTCATACAAACTCTTCTCCCTCCTGCCGTCTGGGAACAGGCTCCGAAGCATTCAGGCTCTCACGACCAGACTATGTAACAGTTTCTTCCCCCAAGCTATCAGACTCCTCAATACCCAAAGCCTGGACTGACACCTTACTGCCCTTTGCTGTGCCTATTGTCTTGTTTATTATTTATTGTAATGCCTGCACTGTTTTGTGCACTTTATGCAGTCCCAGGTAGGTCTGTAATCTAGTGTAGTTTTTTTCTGTGTTGTTTTTATGTAGTTCAGTGTAGTTTTTGTACTGTTTCATGTAGTACCATGGTCCTGAAAAACATTGTCTTGTTTTTACTGTGTACTGTACCAGCAGCTATGGTCGAAATGACAATAAAAGTGACTTGACTTGACTTGAATGGGAGAGTAAATCAGAGGTGCCAGGAGTTCTCTTCCAGCTCCTGTTCTCTTGTACTTTAGATCATGATTTAAAACTTTTCATTGTGCATTCTATTTACACCCTGGTTTTATCTCCTTCAGCCATTTTATATCTAAAATACCTGTGCATACCTTTACTATCTTCAAACAAGAGAAAGTCTGCAGATGCTGGAAATACGAGCAACACACACAAAATGCTGGAGGAACTCAGCAGGCCAGGTGCAAAATGTTGACTGTACTTTTTTCCATGATGCTGTCTGGCTTGCTGAGTTCCTCCAGCATTTTGTGTGTGTTACTTTAATATCTTCCAATTCTAGTTTCATGGTTATGCCAAATTTATTTTTCTTATTTATTACTTCACTAAATATTTATACTTTTTATTCCTCCAAAAAACTTGTTTGTTTCAGTCAGCTCACTCAATATTTCTCCTATTTGAGGGGGTGATTGATATGTTCGTGGCCTAAGGTAGAATGGGTCAATTTTAGTAAAACTAGCACATTTATTTTTCAACATAGTCCTACATTTACACACTTAGTCCAGCGGTTGTGGAGCATACGGATCTTGGACCTCCAGAAAGTGTCCACAGCAGGGGTGATTGATAAGTTCATGGCCTAAGGTAGAAGATGAGATATACAGCTCTCGTTACAGGCATATCCAGGTCAACTCTTTGAGTGATTATGCAGAAAATTTGAAGTTAATAACTTATCTCCTTCTACCTTAGGCCACGAACTTATCAATCACCCCTGGATGAGTTATTAACTTCAAACTGTGGACACTTTCTGGAGGTCCAAGATCTGTATGCTCCATGACCACTGGACTAAGTGTGTAAATGTAGGAGGGGATTATGTTGAAAAATAAATGTGCTAGGTTTTCTAAAATTGACCCCTCTACCTTAGGCCACAAACTTATCAATCACCTCTCGTATATTAAGAAAAAAATATGCTTTTCTTTAAAAGCTCATGCATTTTGCTTATAAATTTCAGTTGTAACCAAATATCAACATAATTATAACTAAATTGTTATAATTAATATTATTATATTGCAAACCTTATATTTTCGTGAGATTTCAATGGAAAATGGCTTGGCTTTAAAGAGACTAAACAGACAATGGGTATCTGACATTTTCATATCTTTAGCACTGGAGACCACAATAATGAATGTCTCCCCTGATTTCTTTTGGGTGTAACACTGAACATAATGGCACATTGTGATCAGAAACTTTAGTAGGGAGGTGAAATTGCAGTGCAAAAAGCAGCTAACTGGTAACAAAACAAAAAAAAATCACACCAGTTTTGTACAACATCATAATGATTAATTTTCTAACAAAGATATCTTGGAAGAGACTATGCAAGTTTTCTTTTGCACAGTTAATTGCAGAGTTTCGCAGAAAGCACAACTGTAAGGATGAAATCTCCTTCCGAATGGAACATTTCAATCTCTACTTCAGGTCAAGGGAATTCTGTTCCAGTTGAGTAATAAAGGCACTAATAGTTACTGTAATGTCAGGGCAGCAGGTTGGAGATATGTTTCTATCAAAGGAAATGTAAGGCACTTCTTCCCTCTGCTAGCCTCCTTGGACACCTGCTTAGCCCTCTGATCAGGGTCACGTGAATAGTCGTTTGAGCAACTAATGCATGTCATAAGTCCTGGTCATGCAGCCACTGATGCTAGGCAGACAATCTCTGAAGGGTATTGATAATGGCTGAGGTCACCAGTCTTGTAAAGACACTGCGCAGAAGAAGACAATGGTAAACTACTTCTGTAGAAAAATTTGCCAGGAACAATCATGGTCATAGAAACCATGATCGCCCACATCATTCCAACACAGCACATAATGTTGATCAGCAATTGGCACCCAGTGATACGGATTGCTCTAACCTGGGTACTCTCTGCCCACATCCAAGCTCCAAGGAAGACAACGCAGAGATTAAAGGCCTGAGAGCTTTTGATGTACAATGATGGTCTTCCTTCATTGGTAGACTCTCATAGGGCTGGGCCTTTACAATCTATTAAATTACATCTTTTACATTTGAACTATACAAAGTGTATATTAGTGATAGAAAATCATGATATTTATGTAATTACCATTTTGCATGAGGATTCACTGTGTAAGAACCATTTGACAATTTACCATTACCTACTATTGCATATATATAGGAACAGAAGTCATGTTTATCAGGAAACCAATTATACAAGACAGTAAAAGATTATGTTCTGCAATAGAATTTCCTCTTCAATATCTTCAGACTCAGTCAAGTCATGCTCATAAAATAATGGCCACAAGTAATTATACCTGTACCCTTCAAAGTGCTCTTCTATAGTTAAAGGTAAAATAAAAAGGGACATTTTTGTTACCTGTGGACTGTTAGGATTCACTAAATGCATGTTATCTTCTGTGGTTAGAAATTTCTTAATGATGATCGGCTGTGCTGGAAGTAACTAGGAAAATTAAACATGTTTTGGATTAATTCTAGTGACAAGCTCATTTCATTTTCAGCCCTAAGGCTAGAGTGCATTTTTCTCTGAGCAGCTTTAAAGTTCGATTTATTTTAGATCTTTAAGGGGCTCCTTCAGCTATGAAGTTTGAGATCCAATTTGGAATATTTCCCAGACTGAATTTGATTCGGTGCCTGGCCTTTGGCATTAGCAGTGTTTTTCTTACATTTTATAGCTTGTTTCTGCTACACAGCTGTTCTCTTGCCCTCAGTGCTAAATGTTGGAAGGTCCTGATGTGACCTAACAACATGGTACCACTCAGCCGGGTGCCTGTACTGCTGCATTGATTACAGCAAGACAAAAGATGATCTTAATAGCCAGAATAATAATAGAGGTAAAATATTATGACTCCTCAAATCTCTCAGTCCTTTGACAGTTGTAGTTTCTGCATGAGTTCAGCAGAATACAAGCCCTAATACAAATCTTTGCTTTCTGAATGAAAAGAATGGTAGCCTCTAGTTGTCCATTACAAAACCAAGAACACAAAAGCAGGTAGCAGCCTTATTTCCAAATATCTGCATCAGTGTATGAGAAACAAATATACAAGTAGGCCATTCAACCCCATAAGCCCATTCTGCTATTCCATGTCTTGGCTGATTTTCTGCTATAGCACCATATTTCTGTCCTATCCCCACATCCTTCATTTTACCGTTGTGTAGAAATCCATTTGCTTCTATATTGAACACAATCAATCACTGAGCCTCCACAGCCCTCTTAACTTAAAGATTTCCAAAGCTTCACTGTCACAGCAAAGAAATGCCTGTGTACTTCTATCTTAAATGGCCTCCCTCTTTTTTTTGAGACCATGACCCTAGTTCAGGACTGCTTTGCATGAGGATAAATTCCCCTCATATCAATTCTGAAGAGCCCTCAAAATATTTTGTATAGCTTGAAAAAACCACCTATATTGAGATCTACTCAATCTCTCCTCGTACAATGCACCCAGTCTGGTAAACAAACATTTAAAAAAACTACAGATGCTGGAAATTTGAAATAAAAACAGAAAATGCTAAAAATACTCACTATACTTGGCAGCATCCATGGAAAAAAAACAAAATTAATGTTTCTGATTGAAAAACTGTCAGTTCTGAATGCTGAGTGTTTCCAGCATTCTCTGGGTTTAATCCAACCTGGAAAATCTTCCTTCATTGTAAACATATTCAGGTAAGAAGAATAAAATTGCACTCAATACTCCAGCTGTGGCCTTTCTCGGTCTCTGGGTAAAACATATTGTCTCTCGGAGTGAAATCCTCCTAAAATAAAAGTCAACATACCTTTATATTTCTAATTGCCTGTTGCACCTACATGTGTTCAGGGATTTGTGTACAAGGACATCCACATTCATTTGAACAATACTATTTCTCACCATCAATATTTCTGATGAATCTATCATGTGAATACTGTCGATTTTTTTCTATATTGTATCGCAATAATTGTGTTGTCCACACACTCAGCTTGTCTCGATCTCCTTGAAACCTATTTACATCACCACTTTCCACTTAGTTCAATGTCACTAGTAAACTTGAAAATATTGCTTTTAGTCCACTTAGCTAATTCATCCAAGCAGACTGTGTGTAGTTGGAGTGCAAGCACTGATCACTGTGGTACCCCACTAGTCACAATCTACCAACCTGATGTGGATCAGCTTATTTCCACACTTTGTTTTCCCTCCTTTAATCAATTCTCAGTCTAATTACCATATTACCTGCAATTCTATGTGTTCTAATCTTGTTCTGGAATTTCCAGGGTAGGTTTTATCCAAAGTATTCTAAAAACAAAAATATGCCACAGGTCCACCTCTTCTGCTCTGCTGAACACTTCCTCAATGATCTCCAGGAGATCAATTAAACATGATTTCCCTTTCATAACTTAAGGTTAATTCTGTGCAATTATATATTTTTCTAAATGATTTGATACTGTGTCCTTATTATCAATTACAGCGTTTTCCCCAGATACCAATATCAGACCAACAAACTGGCAATTACTTGTGTTCTCTCTGTCCTTACAAAAATCAGTACGAACAATCCAGAATTCCAAAAACAAAATTTGACAACCAAAGCATCCATTATTTTCATAGTCATCTCTTTGAAACTCAGTTTGTAGATATTCAGGCCATCGGGATTTCTGGTTTGAGTTTCATTAGCTTCAAGTCGTATTTGTTTTCTCAATGTTAATTTTGTTTATTCCCTCATTTGCTCTGGATCATTGATTGTCCAATATTTCTGGTAGGTTATTTTGTGCCTCTATGATGACAAATACTGTATATTTAATTCTGCTTCAATAACACCATTGCCTACAATGAATTTTCCTTTCTTTTTAATTTGCCTACATTGGCATTTGCTAGGCATACCAATAAACACTCTTACAGTGTGTTCCTGCTCATTGATCGGACATGGCATCAAAGGTTATGGGGAGAAGGCTGGGAACTGGGGTTGAGGAGAAGTAAAAAAAAAAGAGGATCAGCCATGATTAAATGGCAGAGCAGATTCAATGGGCCAAATGGCCTAAATTTGCTCCTATGTCTTATGGTCTTATGTTCTGTTTTCTATTTCTTCATCAATTTTTGATCATTCACTGAATTCACCCTCACCTGAAATTTGCTGCATTTTTTTCTGTCAACTTCACAAGATTTAATAAATGTTTGAATGTTCCTGCTATCCATGGCTGAAAAACTTTTCATGGTGGGTTTTCATTCATTCATTATAGCATTACGTATTTGTTGCAAGTCCTGTACTAATTATTAAATTACTAAACATGTCATGCACTTTAGTGTAGATTCCCAAATTGCTCACCAGTCTCCATTTCTTTTGGCTTCCACACATTTGACAAACTAGTTTAAATTCTCCCAAGAACTATCAACAAACACCCCATGAGGATTATTGGTACCAGTACTCTCAAAGTATAATCTGTCCAAACTTTACACGTCTCAACTGCTCTGGGAATTTCCCCAAAGTCTCAGAAACCTAAAGATATCCCTACTCTAGCCAAGTATTCATCTATTTTACCCTCCTATTTCTTGTAAGCACATAGCAAGAAAGCTATTTGCTATTTATTCTGCAATATTCCTGCTATTGTGGAAGAAAATATCTCCAGCTGGTGAGACATAATGGAAAAGCCTACAAAAGTGGTAGATACAGCTAGTCCATCACAAGCAAAGCCCTCTTCATCACTGAGCACATCTACAAGGAATATGCTCTCGGTTCACTGCTGCCATCTGGAAGATGCCCACGATCTATTTGTAGAAACTTACTTTGCCTAAATCATTGATACAAGTAATTAATAATTACTGATTCTTCACCCTTTTCTTTCAAGATACTCTGTGGCCAGTCAGTAACACCTTTGACCCTGACACCAGCAGTGCATATCAGTCACATGGAGATACATCAATGCCGCAGTCACTGAGAGTCATTTTGTGCAACTCACGAGTCTTGCTGTTCTCCAGAGAAACCATTGCCTTATCCAAAAGAGACCATCTGTCAGTGAGCAATATTGACACAGGGGACTCAGGGACTCCCTGGTCTACCTGATCTCACCCTTCATTCTTTGTCTGGGTATTCTAGAGCTGCAATGTGGTCACATGCCTAAGCTGGTTAGCAATAAAATACTCATCTCACAGACACTCCACAACAACTCCAGCCTCACCTCCAGTTCCAAAACCCAGAGCTAAAGCTGCCACAGAAGGAAGTACCTTCTGCTGGTCTTGTTGACTAGGCTGCACGTTCCACTTACTGAGCTGCCCACCATGCCTAATTAGATTTAACTAATATATTTAAAACAAAACAGTTTCAACAAATGACTCCTCAAAGTCATCACTCAGACTAGATACACAACATCAGCAAAACCAATAATAAATATTGTCTACAGGAAAGAACTGGAGTCCATGAGACAGTACTCATTAGGAGATGACAGGAGGAAGGTCATTAACTTTAAATTCCTTAAACCAGCACATAAATACCATTTTAAAGAAGGCATGACAGCACCTCTACGTTCTTAGAAGCTTGCGCAGATTCAGCACGTCTTCTAAAATTTTGAAAAACCTCTGTAGGTGCACAGTAGAGAGTATCCTTACTGGTTGCATCATGGCCAGGTATGGAAACACCAGTGCCTAAAAATGGAAAAACCTACAAAAGTGGCAGGTACAGCCAGTCCATCACAGGCAAGACCCTCCCCACCACTGAACTCAACTACAAGGAAGATGCTCTCTTATCACAGCTGACATCAGGAAGGAGGTGAACGAGCTTTGGATCCCACACTGTTAGGTTCAGAAACAGTCATTACCCTTCAACCATCGGGCTCCCGAGCCAGCATAGATAACTTCACTTACCTCAACTGAGTCCACAACCTAGGAATTCACTTTTATGACTCTACAACTCGTTCTCAGTATTACTTATTTATTTGTTTATTTGTTTATTTATTATTTTTTTCTTGGATCTGCATGGTTTGTCTCCTTTTCAAAATTGGTTACAAGTCTTTATGTGCAATTTTTCATTGATTCTATTGTAGTATTTCTTTGTTATATATTCCAAGGAATAAGGTCCTAACCTATTCAATCTTTCCTTGTAAATCAGGTCCTCCAGTTCCAGCAACATCCTTGTAAATTTTCTCTCTACTCCTTCAAAAACTTCTATAGTTGTACCGTGGAGAGCATTCTGACAGGCTGCATCACTGTCTGGTATGGATGGACTACTGCACAGGACTGAAAGTAACTGCAGAAGGTTGTAAATCTAGTCAGCTCCATCTTGGGCACTAGCCTACAAAGTACCCAGGACATCTTCAGGGAGTGGTGTCTCAGAAAGGTAGCGTCCATTATTGAGGACTTCCAGCAACCAGGGCATGCCCTTTTCTCACTGTTACCATCAGGTAAGAGGTACAGAAGCCTGAAGGCACACACTCAGTGATTCAGGAACAGCTTCTTCCCCTCTGCCATCCGATTCCCAAATGGACATTGAATCTTTGGACACGACCTCACTTTTTTTTTAATATACAGTATTTCTGTTTTTGCACGTTTTAAAAAAATCTATTCAATATACATATACTGTATCTGATTTACTTATTATTTTTTAAATGTTATTTATTTTTATTATTTTTTTCTGTTAGATTATGTATTGCATTGAACTGCTGCTGCTAAGTTAACAAATTTCACGTCACATGCCGGTGATAATAAACCTGATTCTGATTATTATTTACATCTTATACTCCAAATTAGGCCTCACCAGCTGGAGATATTTTCTTCCACAATAACAGTAATATTGAAGAATGAATAGCAAGTAGATTTTCACATATTGTAAAAAATTGCATTCCTACAGGACCTTTAAAAGGAACAGAATAGCTCAAACCTTTCATAAATTTCCTAGTGTACTTCAGTCAGGCTGTCTCTTATATTTTATAGGAAAATATGTTTAAATTCATTATTCCAATTTTGAGCAACCACAATATCACTAATCTGAAAACGTTATCATCGCATATGATCATATTATCTCAAATGATATTTTACTATAATAACTTTCAATTTGCTCTATTTCATCACGCAACAGCACAGCTGATTCCTCAAAACATTGCATTGAAAATCTATTACAAATGCTTTCCATGATTTCTTGCTCCAATATACATACTTTTGTCTATTTGGTTTACGTAGCCTGTAAGGAATATTTCTTAGGACTCACACATTGTCCTGGTAACTAGATCATCTACAGTAATTTGAAGGATTACACCATGGTTACTGTTAGAATCCTAAAAAAGTGCTCACTTCTGTAGTTCCAACTCTTTATTATTCCTTAGCATTGATTCCTTGGTCCACATTGATTCTGTATCCTGATCTTCTTTACCTGAAATGCTGACTGTCCATTTCCCATCACGCTCTGTGACACAATGAATTCCTCCAGCGGTTTGTGTGTCGTTCCAGATTCCGGCATCTGTAGTCACTTCAAACTCCTGATTTTCTGAGTTAGATTCCTTTTCCACTTCTGCCTTGGTAATTTTTAGTATCAAGGATATCTATATTCCTTTCCTATCTTGCATACCTCTTCTAAAATTCAATCATCGTGAGGAATTTAATCCCCTTGTTTTAATCACCATGGTAATGCCCTCCGTATAACTATTATCAAAAGCCTCCTGCACAATTTGCCTCCTTCATTTTGAAATGAAGGCACATGTAAGAATTACTGTGCAGTGCAGTCCAGGAATGAATAAGAAATATGAGCTTTGTTGCTATGGTGACCCCAACATTATTAAACTCGTATTTATATGGACTTTTTGTGGTAAAGTTATTCTGAAGTGAAATGATAAGAATCTGTGGCTGTGATAAGTGAAGTGAATTTGTAATTTATTTTGTGCAAATTGCTTGGATCCCATTATTTTGTCTCATCTAGCTGTGCTGAAACCTTTTGAATTGTATTTCTTTTAAATTACTTTGCTTAGGCTTTAAAGCCGCTGTCAATTCAAAGTTTATTATTCATTTTGTCAACAATTTAGTAGTAATACGGTGGAAAAAGGAGCATATATATACTATATTACTATGCTGAGAAATGGAATAGGGAACAAACTATCATAATCTAGTACCATGCAATGAGAAAGGGTTAATAATACTCTTGCTGTTGGGGAGAAATGCTTCAGGGAAAAATGTTCATGTTTACACAAATATCAAAAGTGAACTATTTTAATCCAAAAGAGTTAAAATCTGAACACAACAAACTGCAAAGTTACGTGAGCTGAGATGGCCATGGTAGATGTGCAATGAACAAGTAACGGTTGAACTTCTGTAGAATTAGCAAGCATTTTACAAGTATATATCCTTTTAAAACACAAAGCCCCAGCAGGAAAGTGGTTTAACTGTGGTTATCAAGATATGGTGGAAGAAGAAAGAGGCTTATAATATGTTAGGAACAGAAAGCCTGACGATTGAAACATTTTCAAAATTCAGCAAGAGTAAGGAATCAATAAGAAAAAGAAGAGTACAAAACTAATTTAGCAAGAATCAGAATAAATAGACCAAAAAGGAAGAGATAAGCAAAAATTAATGTGGATCCCACATAGACCGAGAGTGCGAAAGTAAATTGGTTCAAATGGAAATCTCAGAGAAACTGAGCAGACGTTTTGCGTTTATCTTCACAAAAGACACCTCTAAGCTCACAGAAGTAATGGAAAACAATAGCCCAGAGCCCATTCTGAGCTAAAATAAATTAGCACTGCAAATAAAAGAATTTAGGAAATAAATGGACCTGAAATGAAATATATCACCAAGACCTCATTAGGATGGCTTTGAAAGTGATGCGTGCATTTCAAAATATTCCTTATGTTTTCCAGTAGTTCCACAGATTAAAAGGTAGCAAATGTACCCTTTAAATAAGAAAGAATGAGAGATAAAATGAGAAAATATAGACCTGCTAATCTGACATCAGTAGCAGGAAAATGTTAGAATATACTGTACGATTAAAGAATTGATAACAAGGCACTAGAAAATAAGAATAGTATTGAGCAGAGTCAAAGTGGATGTATGAAAAAGAAGTCTTGTTTGACAAATCTGTTGGAGGTTTATAAGATTGCAACTAACAGAATAGATAAGAAGAAACCAGTAAATGTGGTATCATTAAAATGGTGGGAGACTTCAGTACGGTGAAACAAAAGAGGCTATTAAAGAAAATTAGAACAGATGGGTTTGAGAGTGATATAATGATGTGCATTAACTATTGGTCAATGAATAAAAGTGAAGAGTAGCAATGGGCTTTCTTAGTTTGTAAGGTTGTGAAAAATGGAGCACAGCCAAGGGCTTTACACAGTCTACATTAATGGTTTGGATGACCGGACCAAGAATGGTATATCCCTAAATGCCTGTAAACAGAATTATTTTGGAACAATGAGAAACTGAAAATAGTGTTGATGTTCATAGGAATCTGGATATTCCTTGGATGAATCAACAAAATTTAATATGCAGGTACAGAAAGCAATTAAAATGCAAATGAAGTATTAACCTTTATTGAAAGAGGATTTGAGTACGAGAGTGAAGTCATTTTATGGGTAATACTTAGAACCCCAATGAGGCTATAGTTAGCATACTGAATACAGGTTTAGTTTCTCTACCAAAGAGAAGATATACTTGCGATAGAAAAATGCAATGAAGATTCAGAAGTAGATTTCAGGGAGTAAGGATTGCTCTATAAAGAAACTTTAAGTTGAATGGATACTCTTTGGAGTTCAGAAAACAGAACACTGAAAAATTCTAATTTTTTTAATGTTATTTGACAGAGTGGATGCAGGGAATAGGTACCCCCAGAAGGATGATTAGAGCTAGGTACAAGAGTCTCAAAGTCAGGGGATGGTCATTTAAGGCAGAAATGAGAAGAAGTTTTTACAACCATTATCTTTGAAATGCTTTACCCAAGAATGCTGTGAATGTATAGTTGCTGAATATATTCAAGACAAATATTTGCATATTGAAGGAGTCAAGAGAGATGGGATAGCATGGGAAAGTGAATGGGTAAAAGGACAGAAGTTATTTTTATTGAGAGGTGATGGAAACAAGAAGACCAGGGTAACCTAGCCCCATTCTATATTGTGTGCTTAACCACTTGAAGTCTTTGACTACTTATTCCATTATAGATATTAGTTTTTCACACCCTAGTCCTTTTTGTGTCACCACTGATATTGAAAATATCCTTATAATCTATCAAACACTTCTAGCTCATGCTACTTGGAGGTGAAAAAATAGTACAGGTAATAGAGCCACAGCTTCGGAGATTCACAGTTCCATTCACCTGGATTCAATCCTGGCTTGTGATATATCAATGCGGAATTTACTGTGCTAATGTGAGATTCCTCCATGTGTTCCAGTTTCTTCAGAGATCCCAAAGATGTGGAGGTTGATAGGTTAAATGTGCACAATGATTGTCCCTACTATATAGGTGAAGAAGAAAATCTGGGGGTGAGAGGAGGTGGACAGGGGGGTGAGGAAATGAAGAGAAGAAGAGTGGATTAGATTAGGATCAGTGTAAATGGATGCTTAATGTTCAGCAAAAATACATGGCCTAAAGGGCTGTATGAATAGTTGCTCACTGGTTACTTTTATCTTTACCTGTAGAAAATTAGCTTTGTGCTAAAAACTTGTTGAGATGGAATATTCAGCTGGCTTGTTGTATCCAATTTACACCTTAGTGCAACAAATCTCTTCCGTTTGCTGGATTTTCCTAACAGAGAACATGTTTTTTTTATTTTTCTGGTTACAAGTTTTAGAAAACTTGTAAGACCATAAGACCAACAGACATAGGAGCAGAATCAGGCCATTTAGCCCATCAAGTCAGCTCTGCCATTTCATTTTGGCTGATCCAATATTCCTCTCAGCCCCAATCTCCAGCCTTCTTCCAGTACCCGTTCATGCTCTGACCAATGAAGAATCTATCAAGCTCTGCATTAAATGTACATAAAAATTTGGCCTCCACAACTGCCTGTGGCAAAGAATTCCACAGATTCACCACCCTCTGCCTAAAGAAATTCCTCCTCCTCCTCTCCATTCTAAAAGGATGCCCCTCTATTCTGAGACTGTGTCCTCTGATCTTAGACTTCCCCACCATATCCTCTCCACATCCATTCAATCATTGTCTTTATGCTTTTCATCATTTGATATGTTTCAATGAGGCCACCCTTCATTCTTGTGAATCCTACTGATTACAGGCCCAGAGCCATCAAACGCTTTTCATATGACAAGCCTTTCAATTCTGGAATCATCCTTGTGAGCCTCCTTTAAACCCTCTCCAGTTTCAGCACATTATTTCTAAGATAAGGGGCCCAACTTTCTCACAATACTCTAAGTAAGGCCTCAACCAGTGTTTTACAAAGTTTAAACATTACATCCTTGCTTTTATATTCTAGTCCTCTTGAAATGTGTGCTAACATTGCATTTGCCTTCTTCACCACAGACTCAACGTGCAAATTAACCTTTAGGGAATCCTGCACAAGGACGCCCATGTTCCTTTGCAACACAGTTGGTATTTTTTCTCCATTTAGAAAATAGTCAACTCATTCATTTCTTCTACCAAAGTGCATAGCCATACACTTCCGGCGCTATATTCCAAATGCCATTGCTTTACCATAAATGTTTTGATTGTGTATTTAATATTTCAGTAATATTTGAGTAATATTGTAAATATATTGTTTGATTAAGCATTCTTTGTTGTTTACATAATGCATTGTGGGTTATATGTAAAAATGCATAAATGGCATACGTCATTACGCTACCATGTGACGCGTGCACCTTGCTTAAAGTAGAAATGAAACACACACATTTATCTCCAGGCTTCCATCTTTTCGTTTCAAATAGTTTAATGTTTTGGACTTACAACGCATAACAGTTTCATTTTCTGCTTTGCACATGTGAAGAAACTTTGGAGCTCTTGCTCATCGTTTTTCAGCCGTTCCTTTACTTTTAGCTTTAATGCATACATTTTAGATCCTTTATTGGAATGGTCATTGCAAACAGTTATGAGAAATGACAGTGTCAAAGAGTCAGACAGGCTCTTTGGCCCATCAAGTCTGTATCAAACATCATGCATTAATTACACTAATCCCATTTTAATTCTCATATTTCCGTCACCTCACCGCACCGCACCGCACCAACAATCTACCACTCACAAAACAGATGCTTTATAATAAAGTTTCAACCTGCACGTATTTGGGATGTAAAAGGAAACTGGAACACCTGTAAGAAAGCACTGTGGTCAGACAGAGAACATACTAACTTCACTGAGGCAGAACTGGACGACGCGATTCAGCCTTGACCTCTAAGGCTATCGGGCAGTTCCTTTATCACTTGTGCCACAATATTATAATATAATGATGTGGTAAGGTATATAAATAAGAACTTTGATTCCAATGATTCAACTGTCAGAAGCAGAGTTCAACATGTTCTGTCATTTCCTTCACGATGATTACTTAAATGGTTCCCTCTTGTGTAGCCCTGTCACTCTAATGATTGTAACTGCATGGTAAAAAGATTTGTACTGGTGTATGTGTAGCTTGCCCTCACAACACTTTCCATTCAGAAGGGCAATTCAAAAATCTCCAGTAATTTCCACAACGTATTTCCCATCATATTGAGACAGAGAATTACAGAAACAGAATTTGAGTCTTTCAGGGTTTATGAGGTCAATCAGCAGACCCCCGAAAAACCTTGCTGACCATGTGATCAGCTTTCTTTTCCTTAATAGTATTTGCTAATAATTTTGATGTAAGTATTTTATGTAAGACCTAATTAAATGATTTCTGAAAATTCATTCAAATCGCATTAATTGCAAATCATTTGCATGTCCCTTCTGTTATTTCTTCAATGAGGTTGTAAAGCAGGAGATTTCTTTTATTAATCCATTTTAAAGAGTTTCAATTAACATATTTCTTCAGCTATACTGTGAGTTCTTTCCCATATTATCAATTCCTATAATTTATTTAAGATTGCGAGGTCTATAATTGGTCTATAAAACATTTCCAACGTTCTGCAGGTTTTCCATATTAGCTGTAATTGGTATCTTATTGTCACGTGCAGCAAGATACAGTGGAAAAAGATCAAGCTTCAAAGTCTCTTTTTAAATCCTACTTAATTGTACAGTGTGACTATTTTAAAATGTTAGTTGCATTCCACCATTGACCAAAGTAAAACTTGACAATGACTTTTTTAAATATATAAATCAGCTGAAAAAAATTTGGAACACAACATACAGATTCCGCTTTCAGTATTTAGCTATGGCGATCTTAGAACAGTAAACTGTCAGAAATATTGTCAGAAAGTGATCTGTAAGGGATGACTTCTAACTTGTATTATCACTGCTTTGAAATAATGGCATTTAATAAAATGCAGGAATTCCAAAAAAATTACAAAAGCATTATTAATTGAATAAAAAATGCACGGAAACTCTTAGTTCATGATCATTTCCCAAAACTATGCTCTGAAAGCACTGAATATCTCACGTGGGCCATGAAAAGACAACATGAAATTGAAGGAACAATCATTTCTGATTAAACAAATTACCAATTAACATTTTGTAAACTGCGGTAAACAACACACAGTAAGTATCCATTCTATAAATTCCCGAACTCTAGCAGGATATATCATAAACAGCAGAATTTTACAAAACCAAAATCAAATCAATCCTCCTCCTTGTAAACACAATCATTCCTGGAGATCAAGGTGACCAACAACATTATTTGATGTTGAAGTAATTTTTTCTGTTTGTTTCTCTGAACCTTATGCTGGTGTTAGATAAACACATTTATGTTTCAATTTCTTCACTGTGTGTTTTCTGTGCTTGACTCATCAGCCATTCCAGAAACTTCCTTGAGAGAAGGACAGACTGCATGCTTAATGTCCTGTTGTTTTGATGTTTTAGAAAAGATACAGAGGAAGGTGGATTCGCTGCTAATCAAGGACAATGTCACAGATACAGTACACTCAGAGGGAACATAATGGAGTGACCGTGCTCTAGGTCTATATGGGCAGAAATGGGAAAGGTGCAATCATTCTGATGGGATTGTACTACAGATCCCCCCTTCCCAATAGCCACTGGGACATTGAGGAACATGTATGCAGTCAGATTAAGGAAAAGGTGGAAAACAATACACCTTTTGCCAAGGGATACTTCAACTTCACTAATATAAATTGGAAACTTCATAGTGCAAGAGGTTTAGATTGGGCAGATTTTTTTGGTGCATCCAGAAAGATTTCTTAAGTCAATAGGACAGTCCATCAAGAGGAGGGGAAGTACTAGACTTGATGTTGGGTAATGAGCCTGGCCAGGCGACCACCTTTTCAGTGGGTAAGCAGTTAGGGAACTGTGACCACAAATCCTGAAGTTTTAAGATAATTATAAAGAAGAATATGTGTGCACTTTGCAGGATGGGAGAGCCAGTGTGCCCTACAATTCTGCCTGTAAGATGTTACCAAGGTTTGCCAGCATTTTGGATATGGATATAGATGGGGACTTGGACGACGGTCTATGGACTTTATTTCAGTCTTATAGTCTTTTCTATTCTATTGTGTAGGGGGCCATTGTTCTTGTTGCAATGTTTGTGGGGGAGGGGGTAAGGGGGTTCATCTTCGTGTTGCAGTTCTTTTTTTCTTCTTGGTTTCATGGCTATCCAGAGACGAAGAATCTCAGAGTTGTAAACTTCAATAATAAATTAATCTTTGAACCTTTAAGTTAAGAGAACCTTGAATGTCAAAAGATGTGATGAATTTAGTCAAGAAGGAAAAGGAAAAGTACATAAAGCTTATAAAGCCAGAATCAAACAGAGCCCTTGAGGCCAGAAAATAACACAAGAAGGGTATCAGGAGAGCTAGGAGGGGCCATGAAAAGTCGTTGCCAAACAACATTAAAGAGAATCCCGAGGCATTCTATATGTACATCAGGAGCAAGAGGATAACTAGCAAGAGGGTAGGACCACTCAAGGATAAAGGGGGTAACACTTGCTTGGAAGCAGAGGCTGTGGGAGAGGTCCATCAGTATTTATGAAGGAGAAGTATGTGGAGGATAGGGCGATCTGTACCAAACATATTGATATGCTATGGCATGTTGAGGTAAAAGAGAAGGTAGTGTTGCTGCTGAGGGTTATATACAGACCTCAGAACAGTAACAAGGATGGTGAAATATGAATTAAAATGGGACAGAGAAAAGTCATGTAAAAAGGTCAATATTATGATAGTCGTGGGGGGGAGTTCAATATGTAGGTAGATTCGGAAAATAAGGATGGAGCAGGATGCCAAGAGATGGAACTTATAGAATGTTTATGAGATGGCATTTTAGAAGAGCAAGTAGTTGAGTCACCTAGGGGAAAGGCAATTCTGGTTTGGGTGTTATGTAATGAACCAGAGTTCATTAGGGAGCTTAAGGTAAAGGAACCTAAGGAAGTAGTAATTATAATATGATAGAATTCACTCTGCAGATTAAGAGGGATAAGATAAAGTCAGATGTATCAATATTACTGTGGAGTAAAGGGAATTCTAGAGGCATGACAGAGGAGCTGGCCAAAATTGATTGGAAAAGGACACCAGTAGGAATGATGGCAAAACAACAATGGCTGGAGTTTCTGGGCACAATTCAGAAGCCACAGGATAGATACACTCCAAAGATGAAGTATTCAAAATGAAGGATGAGAAAACCATGGCTGACAAAGGAAGTCAAAGCCAGTATTAAAGCAAAAGACAGGGCATATAATATTGCAAAAATTAGTGGGATATTAGGGGATTGGGAAGCTTTTACAAGAACAACAGAAGGCATCTAAAAACCATAAGAAAAGAGAAGTTGAAGTATGAAGGTAAGCCAGCCAATAACATAATAAATGATACATAAAGTTTTTACAGATATATAAAGAGTAAAAGAAAGATGAGAGTGGATATCAGACTGTAGGAAAGTCAAGCCAATCTTGATTATGGAGGTGATTTACCGTATTACTCAAATGTTACTGGAATATTAAATACTCAACACTCCTCCCTGCTAATCTATAAACTTCAACTCAATAATAGAAAGCATCTCAACTATGTACACAGTATAGTATAAATTACAAACACTATACAGATGACCACAATACAGTAAATTTTCAATTGTCCCATTCAGGCCTAAAGATTTAATCGTTGTGGAGGCTTTCTTACACTTGTACATCTCACTGTGCTTCATCAGGTAAGTAGTCATCTCAGGCTCATTTTAAAAGTACCTCATCGCCACTGTTATGTTTTGTAACACCAAAACATTAAACTAATTGAAAGGAAATAAAGGAAGTTGGAAATGTAAGACTAACGTCATTTTTACTTTAAGTGGGGCAGCAGCATGATGTATGCATTTCACGTATTTTACATATAATCTCTAATAAATTATTTAAACAAGTAATGCTGATTCAACAACATATTTACAACACTTCTCAAATATTACTGAAATATTAAACACACAAAAGCTTGGGTTACTGCAGGTGCTCCAGTTCACACCCAGAGTCAAAAGATGTACCAGTTATTGGGTGAATTAAATTGTACTATGATTAGGTTAGGGTTGATTAGGGGGTTGCTGAGTAGTCGTCTCGTTGGGCCAGAGGACCTGTTCTACACTGCATCTCTAAATAAATAAATAAATAAACAGACACACACACATAAATAAATAAATAAATCCAATGAAATTTCTCAAAACAAATCTTAATATTCTCTAAAGGAAAATTTCTTAACTCATTTAGTCTTTCTTGGTAGCTTTCATTACTGAGTTCTGATAGCATAAAATATTTTAATTTCATTCTGTGATTTGTGGTCTACGTCTAACTCAACATTCAAGATTCAAGTACAGTTATTATCAAGGAACGTATAAATTATACAGCCTTCAGATGCATTGCTCACAGGTAGCCACAAAACAAGAAACCTGAAAGAATCCAATTACAGAAAAAAAATAAGATGAACATTCTTTGTGTAAGAGGGAAAAAACACAAGTCATGCAAACAACTGAAGTAAACAACAACATTCCAAACCAAAATTGAGTCCTCAGGTCGAAACTCTGGAGTAGGCCCAAAGCTTCTCTCATCAGTTCATCATATTAGCGGACACAGAGCACAGCAGCCTCAGCGCCATGGAGAATATCATTGCGGTAAACAAGCAAAATCGGCTCTCATCTGTTCAGTCTATCTGAGCGAATGTTTAAATTAACCAAATGACAGAACAGTGAAAGGCTCCGGTGCCCTGGAGGGAGGAGTGAAAGTCGCGGAGAGTGAGCAAAATTGGCTTTCGCCTCAGATCCGGGCCAGCTTTTAAACTGTCTAAAGTGCATATCATACCTGGCACAAGGACCCAGGTAACGCTGCTGCAAAAGGCTCCAGGCATAGACCACGCCACCCGGCAACTCGCTCAGCCTGAAGGTGCTCTCAAGCTCGTCAAATCAGCTCCGCATCCAGAGTGATCCAACCTCGCACCGGTGTCTGTTGTTTAGGCACTGAATCTCCTCTGCTCATACCCCAACTTCTGCAGAGTGATCTAACCTCACTCCCGGGCCAGTCGTATGGGCATCAGAACTCCATCTGCAACAATTCTGCAACACTCATCTCAGCTCACCCCGCTATCACTCACCCCTTCACTGTCTGCGGCAATAATTTAACACAATTTACATCAGGAAAGGGATTTTTAGTGATGTTTTTAAGTTATATTTTTTGACTACCAGAAAGCTATTGCACACATTCGGCAGCACCATCTTAACTGGAAGTTAACACATACAAAAACTAGAACAATCCAAACTCAACAGGATCCTATTTAAGTTTAATACAACTACTTTTGAACTCTATGCCATTAGAAATAAAGCCAAATCATTTGTTAGTCTTGCTGATCTACCAGATTCAATTTTCTACTTTCTAAAAAGATTATGGTGAAGTATCTATTTTCCCAATCAATGTGTGTCAGGCTGCATATATTGATGTTAGCATTTGTTTGCCTCAACTGGACACAAAGTTTTTTTATATTATCTTGCTTTCTTCCTCTGCATTAAGTGTTCATTACACATTCAGCACCACCCCACAACACATGTGCACCCTAAACCCCTAACCACCACCCCATTTTGGCAGTGTCTAAAAATTCTGATGTTGTTATTGGTATCTGTTCAAGTTCACTGTGTAATTTATGAACAGAGCTGGTCCAACAATAAGTCCAATGTAACCAATTTGTTATCTTACTGCAATGTGAATAATTAGCCCTTATCCCTACAGTCATTGTTCTATTCATCTAGCCAAATCACTATCTATTCTATATATTCACATTCAGCAAGAAAAGATTGGCTACCTTATCTAGCCATTCTTCAAGAAATTATTACACACAGTGGGTTAGGAATCACTGGTCATACATAAAGCAATGCTACATATATAGGCTTGGATTTTTTTATACAGCAACCCAACAGTAAAATTCAATTGTGCACAAGGCTCAGGGAAGTCAGCAGATTCTGCACACCTTCTGCAAAGAAAGGATTTTCCTCCAGTACTGATAGTGATGTTAACAGAGGGAGCCACTTACACTGTGGAACTCAATAGGTTTGGGGGAAGAAGATAAACTGATAAGGTCATGGAAAACAAAATGTGACTGTTGCATGTGGAAAGAATCATGCCAAGATCAGTGAGAAAAGAGATCGAAAGCTGGATCGAGAAGCAATTAGAGTTGGGTTTAGGGATCAGGCACAGACTTGAGAAGGGGCATAAGATAATGACTGTAGGATAAGTGGTGAGTAGGTGTGATTGTATGATTGGTGAGTTAACAAAAAAGAAAACTAGTCAGGAGTCTGTAAACCGCTTGGACTTCCCAGAAGCGCATCAGGCAAGTTCAGGACACTAACTAATTCATCACAGTTCTCAACCTTACAGTTAATGCTAATTGCAATGTGAAATGCCCTTGCTTGTGGCCTTGTGCGTGAAGAGGAACTTTGTATGAGCAATTTTAAAATGTTCAGTTGCACATCATCTGATATTAGCACACTTGCCTGGATACCTCGGCGTTTAAATACGTTACATGCACAGAAAGCCAAGAATCGATTTCTGGAACTGGTCTAAGTTTTAAAAAATATCCCATAGAATTTCTTGGCCAATCTGTTTAATTATGGATTCAGGCAGACCCATTAAATTGGATGAGAATATGTTCTTCATATACATTCTGGGAAAGAATTTCCAAAGTTTCCTACTATAACTTTGGCAATATGTTTGGAAATGTATCATAAACAGATGATTTTAGCTATTTACATGGTTCCACCAGGGTTCTGTTGACCCGCTGCCAGAGGAACAGCAGGAGGATCAGGAAAAACGCCATAAATTCTCCAGGCCCTGTACTCCCCAATCAGAACCCTGGAGTATCTATCCATCCCCATTGTTCAGCTGTATGACTCTGATTTTCCACAAGCTGTAATCCCATTATTCCAAAAGTGAAATACTGTAGATGGTTGACATTTGAAATAGTAAAAGAAAATGCTGAAAGTACTCAGGTCAGGCAGCACCTGTGAGGAAAGAAACAAAGTTGATGCCTCAGATTATTGTCTCACCAGAATTAAGGACAAGAATAATTTAAAGTTGCAGAGAATCTGGGGATGAACAGAGAAAATAAAAGGAACAAGATAAAAGAGACCACTGGAAATCTCATATCAATAATTCTTATAAGTGGCTCGTAAAATCACTGGCCGCTATCTCATATTGCTTCAAATCAATTCAGTACTTTAGTTCTTTACTCTTGCTTCTGGTCAGACATGGATTCAGGTTTTCACAGTAAGTGTTTATTGACACGGCAGAATTGGCTTGTGTGAGTGACTAACAGCCCAACCAGAACAAAATCGCTCCACAGACAGCAGACACCATAAGCAATTGCTGTTATTTTCAATGGTGCTTGTAGCTGAAGGTCAGAAGAGAATTAAACTTCTAAGATCTTTCTCTATGTACTGTTGAAAATATTTTTTGTTTATAATTTGTGTACGTCTCTGTCTTATAGAATATGTTAGAATTTAAACTCTTGCCTAAATTTGAGAATATTTACAGGCCATGATCTAAAAAAATAAACACCAAAGTGATTTACTGAAAGGATACCAGCAACATTTCAAAAAATACGTGATGCTTGTTGCCGCTGCTTTAACAATGCTCCATTCATTTCTAGTGAGTTTCAAACCTGGTTTCATCTGATTGATCTCATTAGGGCCGAGAGGAGTTTAGATTGAGGGGCAGAGTGCAATCCATTATTGTCTTCTTTTATGTGATGGCCATGCACCAGCAAAGGCACAATTGACAGGATGGAGATGACTCTGTGCTCTCCCTTAAGGCATCACATTTTTATCACCAACAAATGATCCGGCACTGAAGGTCATAGAGTATTTGCTAACAGTCATTCAGGCCCTTTGTGTTATTCCCTCAGCAGGAAAGAAGTATATTTATTTCATAACATGTAGTAAAAGCAGATTTCAAATTACTTTTTGCTTTTACACATAAAGAATGTAATTTACAGGGAACTCCACGGTCAAAACTTGGCATGCAGAGGCTACTTACACGAAGACTTTGTGCTTCATCAGCTTATTGTTACTGCACAACATTCATCAGAATATTAAGGGTGACTTAGATTCTTTCTCTGTGATGTTGTCTCTTTCAGTCCCAAAAGCATTGAGTCTATTCCATGTTACCTATTACTCTGTTCAGTAATTCTAGAAGCCACTTTTCATGAGTGTAGTAAATGATAAGGAGCACTCTCAATCTGGCAGAAAAATTATCCATGTTACATCCTGGGTGTGAAGGTGACAGAAGCTGCCATTTTTGTACTTTAACCATTGAACAGGGAACAATGACATGTCCACAGGGTTCATTCTTTGCCAATACAATTTTAACTCGGAGGTCTAAGCAGAAAGCTACTAGGAGCTTCTGCAAATAAGGAGGAAAAATGAAACCCAAACCCTATAATGTTGTTCAGTCCTATAACTCCACTTAACTTCAGCTACCATCATGTGAAGTTCTTCCTATTTTTTCCCAATTTCTAATTTTCCTTTAGTATCACTGCAAACTTTTGGTCATTTTTTTCATCAATCATTTTTTTTCTTTATCTTGACATGCATTTTGCTGGTTATACCCAGTGAGGACAACATAAAGTTCAGCAATGGACTGCTTCAGGAATTTACAGCCTGCTGACTCTCGTGAATCCAGGTTTTGTTCTGAGGTACCAGCAGGAAAGCAACACCTTAAAATTTAAACAATGTTTCATCCAACCTTCAG